>NC_034415.1:17953345-18259098 GCF_002078875.1 Numida meleagris | reverse complement strand
CACAAACAAAAAGAAAATCTTTGCTTTGAAGTAACATCTACAAAAGAAGAAGTTACTCCTTGGAGAAAATGGCAAAGAGATTTTTAAACTTAACATTGGCAAAAAGTATGATACATAACCAAATTAATACTAAGTTTGTCCTCTGAGAAAAGATTTCAACCCTAACATCAATAATTCCATTATAAACATTGCATATAAATCAGAACATCTACATGAAGTTTGGGCATCATACAAATACATGTAGAGAAGTTCTCTGATCTAGATGCTAAATGAAAGAGACTGTCAGTGAGATCTTCAGTTTGTATTACGAACACACTCTGTTTCTGTGTTTGTCTTTCTGTTCTGCTGTAATAATTATATGCACACAGCCTGCAAAATGAACCATGCTCCCAGTATTTTGGTACTGAGTGAAAGAAGTGGAAATATGATCAACTTTGATAACACAATCTAACACCTCCTGCAGAAGAGTGTGTCCTAGAAATTACGTTGAACAAGTATTCCTCATAGCATGGAGCAAATCTGATCAGGATAAGACATTGGTTCCACTACCTCTCTCATAGCCCACTCACAGAGACGAAAAAGAAATCCAAGGGCACTGCAGAGCAATATCTAGAAATGAAGCCACACACTGATGATCTTCACATTCCCACTTCCTATACAGGCGACAGCAAAGCCAATGCAAAGTGGAGAGAAGCTGTTTGCTTACCTTGCCTGTTGCAACAAACTGTCTGTTTTGCCAGTAAATTGATTCAAGTACACCAGTCTACGGAAACGTTGCCTGTTCCTACAAAATAAAGAACAACAACTTAGCTCTGTATGTGAATGTTCCAAAGACATTCCTTACCACGCTATTTTCAATTCAGTCAATAGGATCAACAGAAAAGCTCTGGTACTAGATCTTTACTTACTCAGCTCCAGGTAGAGCCCAAAGACCTGCAGGCTCTGTGCAATAAACACTTTTTATGTGCTCTCCAGTAAAGAAATAAAGAGACATAATGCCATTATGCAACCTTAATGGGATGGATCAATTCATCTTTTTGTTTAAATTCTCACCATTAGTCTAAATACTTTATCAGATGAGAACTATTCAAACTGTTATCTGAACACTGAGTTACAAACAAAACAATGAGGATAAAATAAAAACCTCTGAGAAAACCAAACCATTTCACATCATTTTGTCTGTATTGCTAGTGGCTTTTAACTCTCTTAGTTTTTTTTCTGGTGAAAAACATTTCCCAATAATGACTTCAGCTGGCTCTTACAGAGCTTAGAACACTATACAAGCCACAAGTTTACAGGAAATAATAATTACAAAATAAGTCCATAGATAGACTGATAGAAAAAAAGATTAAGTGCATTAGTACTAAACAGAGAAATCCATTTCAGTTAATCAATTGATACATCAGCTAAACAACTGATGAAAATACCTTTATCGCATTTATTTGCACCTTGAAAGGGGGCTGAATAAAATCTTCTGTTAAATACATTCCCTCATTTTCAAATTCTTGCTGTCAATGCCTTTAAATAATTTAAGTGAGAGTATACTAGTAAAGGTTAGTATTTTTGTTTAATAAGAGATTTGTTCTTTGCAGACTGAAGCTTTTAAGCATTCTCACAAAATTTGGCTAAATTTTACCAAAGCATTCATTTATTTTGGACAAGAGCTCAGCTGTTCTTATGGAATTAGCAAATGACAATATTTTTTTAGCCTGTAATATGAGAGGTATTTTCCTGATACATTCAAACACAGCTCTAGCAGGTATATAGCATATATCTAGTAATGATGAAATGTATACACTGTAGGTATACAGTGGGGAAGGTCTGGATGGTTTTCTGAAGTTCCATGAATATTTTTCAGATGGCACTCAAAATCCCTGGTGAATCTTGAGAGAAATTTAAAATTGAGATGCCTATTACAAGCACAATCATCAGAGCTTTTTGTATTTAATCATGCTGTAAACTGCAGTATTCTAGAAACACTGAGTAATGCTAAAGTGCGTTTCAGTGGACAAATATGGAAGTTTACTTTAAACATTTCAGGAATATGACATGATAATATATTTTAATTGAATTTGCTATGATCTTTATAGTTTTTTTTGTTTTTGTTTTTTTTCCTGCCCCCCTTCCCCAAGGTTGAAAACACACACAATTCTCCTGAAACTTTTGCGAAGATTGGTAATAAGGACTAGGGCTGGAATTAATGTGATTTTCCTCCATATTATTTCTCACCATAGAGAATGCCATTTCTGGAAGGAATGAAATTATTCTACAGTATACAGTGTGTCAAGTGATAGAATGGAGATGATACGGGATTAGAAGATTGTTGATTTTAAATTATTGTTGAACAGCTGCACACCAAAAGATTTTGCTGTTTATTGTAGCCTCAAACCAGAGATGTCACAGTGCTGCATGTCTCTTTTAGAGAATTTGTACCACAGACTCACCTTACTGCTCTGGAGGTGGACCCTTCTGACTCAGAGTTAATCTACAACTGTTAACTGCATGAATGTATTTGAATTGCTCTACATATAGGCCTGGATTTATAATGATATCTGCTACATTCTTACAATGAATTTAGAAACTTAAAGGCCACAATGATCTGTTTTACATAAATAGGGAATATCAATCTTTACATCTGTCAAATCATTGCCTGTCATAAACATTGATTCACTTTACTAAAAAGCAGTTATTTTCCCCCTTTGCAGTGTCTTCACAGATAGGGGAAAGAGGTAGCAACAACGTTCTTCTTTTGATCCAGCTACAGGTAGGAGATAATTGTAACAATGGGATAGAATTTTTGGAGATTTGTGATGTAATTTCAAGCTCAGAGAGACACAGATGTTTTTGAATAACCTTAATAGCTGCAGACTCAGATGAAAATTTGAGGTAGACCCATTTCTAGATGTTAAGTACTGCAGTTATGTTCACTATATTTCAAAGCAAATTATATAACTTTATCTGTTCATAATGCTGACAGAAATTTAAGAATGCCCTTTATCCTGGGTGTGCATGTTTATTGTTGGAAGTGGCTAACAGAATACCAGTGACATAAATCAGCTGATTACAGAAAAGGAAAAATGGTGATTCAGTAATACATTTCCAAAGGCCAATAAAAATCTTCATTCCTTACTTAAAAAATTTGGTGCTGCAGTATTATATTACCTGCTTAAACGGTGTATCTTTAGAAGTATAACTAGAGTACTGATAACTCAGTGAAAATTTAACATTCAAGATTTGGGAGCCCACCTCTAATCCTGCATCCCTCTTGATATACCCAATTCATCCAGAAGTGGTATAAACTAATTAAGAGAAATTAAGATAAAGACCATATCAACAGTACTAGTTTGGATGTAGCTTCTTAACCTAACCATCAAGAAAAAGAATTGGGAACTTGGAGTACTGGTATCAATCCACACAATTTTTCAGATTTCATTAATTTTGGTAAATTTTGTCTCAGCGAAAAAATTCTGCTTTCAGATGTATACGAATTACAAAGTTATACTTGATGTAAATGGAATTACACTTGCACGTATTCCCTGAAGTCCCACCTTAGTTTGTGTAAATAGACACCGAGTCAGAGTATTTCCCTTAATCCTTAAAGTGGAGATTCAATGGAGATTCTTCTGGAAGTCTTTGCTCTCATCCAGTCTCAAGAATGAAGTCAGTTAAAGAAAACTAATGAGACAACCCTAATTTTTGAAGCCAATAACAGCTTGCTTTCAGGCTGAGACCTCCTTTCTGCATGTCTCCTCCTATGAAAATTGGAATACTTGACTTAAGTTCTGGTTTCTACAGTTTAAATATGAGGGACAAATTGTCAGAAAAGTCTCTTTACTAAGATATACTTGTCAAACTACTTCAACAAAATTTATACTTGTTAATCTTCCAGGAGTACTATAAAGCTGATCTTATCTCTGACATTTGGATAGGACATAGAAGGATGGGATGAATAACTTTTAATGAGATTTCCTTGTGGGATGCATTTATGATTCTGGTATTTATTAGTGGGCATTTATTTGAATATGAGAAGCAACCCATTATAAAACTGAAGTGGCTGAATATATATCCTTTGCTCCACGTGCTATCATTCAAAATGTCAGTTATGTAGAGGTTGAGCTGTGTGTCTTGCTTTTTTTTCTTCCTGGCAAGAAAAGAGAAGATTAACATTTCAGGAAATAAAGAAGTATCTAAAGAGAGATATTTTTATATTATATATATATATTTAGAATGTATGTGTGCAAGACACCATTCAATAGCTTTGATCTTCAGCATTTTCCCCTATTGTTTCTACATAACTTTGTCAGTTAATTCATTTTATATTTACCAACATGTGTCTTTAACTAAGAAGTTCCAGAAGGAAAAGAAACATTGGATTATTTTTCAATATGTTCTATTTCAGAACAGTCAAAAAAGGAACTACTGTAACAGCCCTAAGAATACAGTACTTTAAGAGGTGTTGACTGTTCCAAATTCTCATTAGCCTTATGTTTGCCATCTAGCTAATGTCTAGCAAATAATCTGTGCAAGCATTGTGATCTCCACATTTCCAGTAAATTCCTGATCAGGTTTTCATTTATTTTGATTTTTTAAATATAATAGCATCCTTTTAACACACTCCAACATGCCTGACTCTCTCAGGATTAATCTATATATTTCTAAACAATGAAGGCTCATATAGATTTCTATACAATTAGATTACATGTATAATTTGAATGTATGTAATCAAGTATATACTTGTTTACCTCCTACATTTTAAAAGGAACTAGAACCTAATCTAGTTAGGAGAAGAGACTGTAGAGGGCAGTATTATACCCTCACCAAACATGTATTTCAGTCCAGATGTTTGGCAATCTGATTATCAAGCCTCTTATGCCAACAGAATAATGATTCCATTGAAGTCAAAGAAATTACACCAGTGGATAGCACCAGGATTTCCAAATCACTGCATAAACTTGACAGATAGAAAATCAATAGCACACAATTCAATCATATCATTACGCTGCTTGACGGAATGTATATATGAACAATTGATGAACCAAGCATTAAATGAAAGGGTTTGGCACTATATGACTAAGTGTATAATTGATAATTATTGATTGCTACATGAAAACATTAAAAAAAAACATTCAGTATTCTGGAGGGAACATAGTGAGAGGTGATATACACACATACACCACAGATACAGTAGAAAGGAAGGTTCCATGTATAACTAGAAGAATGTTTTAAAAAGTTTTCAGTAAATCTTTTGCATTTTCTTTTTACTGTTTGTGGATATGTATGCTTTGTTTATTCTTATCCTATTTCCAAAAATAATAAAAAAATCCTACCAGTGACAACAGATTTTGAAAACTATACAGAAAAGACATACACCATTGTCTGGTCAGATTTGAATAATAAATTCTCAGTTTGAATGAAACAACATGAACATCGTGTCTGTGCAGGGTAGAAAGATGGCTTCCATCTTGTTTAATAACATAAAACCATTAGCAGACATTTTTGTAAGCACTTAGTGTAATTACAAAATGATTGATTTTACGAAAATAAAGAGCGAGGACCTGCATCCATTAAAACAAGACCAGCCAATGACAAACAATATACCATGCCTTGTGGATCACCAGGGATCTGCAGGCATTTCAAATGCTTGGAAAGTTATTTAATTCATTTAACTCACAAGCTATACATGTCCATGAGAGGAAAAGGCGATTTGATCCACTAGCCTCCAAAAGTAGACATTACTAATTAGTTTCAGGAAGAAGAAAAAACTTCCTGCGAACAGCTGGAAAACCCAAAAGGAGTTTTATGTTCTAAAATAAGTTTAGTCACTTTAATACTCTGCTGCTCTGCGAGAGTGAATTTCACAAGGTAACAACAAGTATTTCTATAATGTGTAATAAAATAATTTCTGGTAGGATACTTCTCAAATTATTTGCAAGGCAGATGAGGGTACTGATTTTCCACTTCCTAACAAGGTTCCTCAGGATACCTTTTCAGGTATTGGCCTGAAAAGCTACTACTCAGCCTGGTTAATTAAGACCCTGCGTTGTAGCTATTCCATGCCTGTGTAAGAGGGTGTACAGTGAAACACACCAGAGCAGTGAAGGCTGAATACAAAAAAAGAAGTAGCAGAAGGATGCAAAGGATGATCTTTTTTACTCACATCATGTCCTTGCTATACAATTCTATGTGGCCTGCGCACAGCCATACTGACAGTGAAAGTGGAAACACCTGACTGGGAGGAAGGCTGCAAGCAGTAGCTGATTAACTGGCCTTGGCACTCAATGTGAAACCACAAGCTTTTGGGGCTTAATGAGCTTTTGTGTGCAGATAGAATTTCACTGCTTTACACAGGGCTTGACCAAGTCTATGTCGGAGCACCAAATAATCCTTCCCTATGCTTCCGGTGCTGGAGCCAAGAGTATTGATGTGCTCTGTGCCCATCCAGATGACTCAATTCTCTCCAAAAGTTTCCTGTGGAATTGGAGTCTCTATTTTTGCTTCCCCAGATAGCTCACTGGCATTTGAAAGCTCTGTACTGATGCTCTCAAAGCTGTTCAGCTCCATATTTCACAAAAATATTTTTGTTTCTATTTAATATAATTATTAATTATTAATTGTTAATATAATTAATATAATTTTATTTATTTAAATTTTTGCAGTGTGGAACTGCACTCAAGGCTGAATCTTCCACTTTTAAAAGGAATTATTATCTCTGGTGTGTGATTACGTTGCTACAGTTCCTACTTCAGGAACTAAGGCATCCCATTTTGAGATCACCACCTTTTTGTTGCCCTTGTGCAGTGCAGACTGTCACTGAGCACTTCTGGGAATGGAGCTATCAGTGGTACGGATATATATGAAGAGACATGAGTGAAGGCTTGGCTACTAGCGGAACTTCCTGCATAAAGACAGCAGTGATGTTTGATTTTCAGGACAGTTGTGCCAGGAGTCTAATAAAATTAAATGTCAATAATGAATGAATAAGGCCAGTAATAACATTACTAAGTATGTTTGTGTAATTTCCCAGGAACTAATATTTCTTCAGTTTTCAAAAAACAAACCAAAGATAAGAATTATCTTTCAATGTATATGGAATGTTTTTAAATGTGTAGAGTCATATTTTTATTAAAGGAAAAGATTTTTTCCCTGAATTTTTTTTCTACTGAAAAATCAGTACTTACAGCTAATAAACGTTTCATTTGTGTTTCAGTCAATTCTGACATTTTCATGAGAATCATGACTAACAGATCTTTTCTTCTTTAGACATAATTTGTAATAGTGAACAAAAGTAATTGTTACGTTTTACCTAGCCATTGTAATGCTTACATACCTATGTAATGAGAAAGAAGCAAATGTATTTGTAAATTAAACTTCAGCTATTACCTCTGTGGGGTTTACTGGCTACTGTAATTGAGAATAGTTTGTAGAGAAGAAATTCATAAAATAAACTTTGTAAGATGTTACTATAAAACTATTTTCCTTTTTTGAAGATAAATAAAGATAGAAACATCTATAATATGTTCTCTGTACTACTTATTAATACATTATATGAAAGGAACCCTCTATATACTAGTTGATGGAAATAGTTCTACTTTCATCATTTACAACAAAAATGAAGATGACCAGACATGTTCTTTTTCCCCAGGATACTGAAATGTGGCTTTCATCATCGCTGCTGGGCCATTCCTTATCCTAGCTCCAACTGCAGTTGAATGTTGAAAGTGTGCCCTCCAACCATTTAAGATGCAGTCCCAACTGCAACTTTAGTATGCTTATCAGAAGGAAATCCAGGGAACATTTAAAATGAAAAATTCTTGCCAACTTCCTGAGCATATCTAATTTTAAATTTCAGGCTTGAAATAAGCATTATAGGGTGTCATAGCGCAAGTCACAATACAACACTAAAATAATCGAGAAGTAGATGCTCCATTTGCTAAACAAGCTGTTTCTCATTGATAAACTTTGAGAAAGTCAGTTCCACTTGGGCACGCAGAACAAAAACACACAAAAAACTTTTAAATTACAATGAAAATGTCATATAAATGCAGCTCAGCAGGAACCAAACATAGGATTTTTGCTTTATGCATAGTTGCTGCTGGTTACTTGGTTTAACTGGTAACTGAATATGAATGGCATTTGGACTTCCTACATTTAGTGAAGGCAAAATCACCTTACAATCTGGCCTATATCTTTAGGATTTTCCTGTGCAGTTAGCACTATCTTTCAGAATCATATCAAACATTAAAGTCAGTGGTACAGTATTGTCAAAGGGACTAGCTTGACAGAGCAGCTTCTGAGATGAAGGGTTAATTAACTTTCTTTTAGGTGCTCATTTAGCCCCTCTTAGCCTATTAGATGGAGTTCTGGCCTTGCTTATGACACCTTAAAGAAATGTGGAAATACATTTATCCTTAAGGACCTTAACATTTGCCTTACTTGATCTCCTAATCTGTGATCCATCTTTTGCCATCACTATATTACTTGCTTTACCTGTGTATTTTAGACAGTTTACAGAAAAAGCAACAGGTGACACTTCTTTCTATAATGACTGTTTACTATTTTCTACTGTAATATGAACCTGCTAAATATAATTATTTGAGAATCTGAGACTAAAAAGTAAAGAAAGCTTTAAAGAAACTCAAGATGAAGTTTACATTTACCTAAATAATCCTGAGTCATGTATTTAGCATGCGGAGATCTCTTCTTTACCTTCTCTAGAGCTTTAGTATTAGAGTACGTTACAAGTAAAAGCGTTGGTTAGTTTATCTAAGGTAGATTAAAAAAAAGAACAATTCTTCATGTATTTTTATCATTTTTCAACCTGAGCTTTTCCTGGGTTTCAGTTTTATATTAATTCAAGAAGAAATAGCTAAAATTGCTTAGAATCATAGAATGGCTTAGGTTTTTTTTTTTTTTTTTTTTTTTTTTAGCACAATTTAACCACTGTGGTTTGTGTAAAGCTATTCCTTGACCTTTAAAATATTTTACTGAACTTGATCTGAGCTACAAGTTTGTAATTAAATCCCACCTTATGTTCAGAATTTAAAGTATCTGTATTAATTCAGACCTGTACAAATTTTATTATTCTGTATTATTAAGAGAAAGGCCCATACACAGAATCATTTTAGTGATTTCTCAGATAATTGTCATAATATTCTAGTAAGCAATACAATTGATGATCTTAGAATTTATTTACTTTTTTTAGAAATGTCATACGTAAAATCACTACCTCAAGAACTGGTACAATTGCAAAGGAACTGCTGACTTTTTCTTTTTTTTTTTCAGAAATCCTTTAAGTTCTTGTCATTAGAACAGTTCCGTGCTTATATTCTATTTTTCCACCCTGATTTGAAAGAGGAATACAAAAATCTTTCTTTAGCAAAATTTCTCAGCTTTTCAACAAGGCATTGAAAAGACAATAAAAAAACCTGTTGACTTCAGAAAACGCATACTAGTAACACAGATAAATCTTAGCAATATCCAATACATGTTTTTTTTTCACTGTGTGTTCCATAACAGTCTTTCTCCAAATTGCAATTTTCAACTTAACTGTAATAAAAATCTATGCTTGCATCTAAAGACATCTTCCAATTTTGTTTTTGACGTCATTACTATCCTGTTTAGGTAGAAACTACGAGTTCCCTCTCAGACCATTCTCCTGAACACTTAGGCTGGTTTTAGATGCTCACTCTGTAGTTTTCCCACAAGATTTTGTACTTATCTTTCTGCCTCCTTCACACAACACTAAAACTTGGATCCATGTGATTATTTTCATTAGAGCAAACTACAGAAACAATCCAAAGACTGTTCTTTGTTGCAGTTCTTTGATATCACGCATGTCTGATGAGACATCTGATGAAGGCATCTTTGTCATTTGCTGACCCAGGCAGCTTAACCTCATCACCAAATCGCTTTTCCACATTTTCCTCACTGTCTGGTCTTAAGCCTTCTTGTTCTCATCTGTGAGGCCATAGCTGTTCATCTGTTTTATCATGTATCTGTATTTGTCTCCTTCTGAAAGCATCTCTTTTCTTGTCTGCATTGAAACTCTTCTGTGTGTATGCATGTGTGTCTATCTGACTGTGTGTATGTGAGTATGTGTGCATATGCACATAAAGAAGTCATTTCTTTACTTTAAAAATATTTTTGGCTATTTTTCCTTTTGTTTCTGTTTGGAAAATTCCCATTAAATGTAGCAAAAAGGAAAATACTCATATCTAATAACCTCTTACTAAAAATATGAGTGAGGAAGTGATGGTTACATTTTCTACTGGATTCTTAATTTGTTAGTACTGATTTAAAATTCAGATTTGATACCAAAATATTTAGCAGAACTAACCAGCAGTTATCCTTACTGCTTTCCTTTTGTGTTATTATTCATTTCTACTTCTTTTAAAATGAATAAAGGCTCTTCCATGTGGATTTGCAGAGCATCCAGCTACCTCATGTATTGCTTTTCTGCCTTTTTGAATAGAGTTTTCTTGAGCTGGTCCAGATCTTTTCATAACAAGTAGGAAGACATTCACAACAGGCTCACCTGTCTTAGTTGTCTTCTGTTGATCCTTTAATCTACAGGAACGCAAAAAAACAATGAAAGCAACTAATTAAGATTATAGTTGTCAGTACATTTTACAGCCACTCAAGGTTGTATGCTACAAGTGTATGAGAAAGGAAGATTTCAGAAATGTGACACTGGGTCACTGCAAATGCATACATGCATGCTGTTAAGTTTGTTCATTGTATATTCTGTACCAGGACCCTAATTCTCAGATACACTTGTGTTTGTTGCCATACGTGCTAGCATTGCAGATCCAGTAAAGGTCAGATCAAGCTGTCCATTCAGCATAGTTGCCACGGTTCAGAGGTCCATCTGACAGATGATCTACCCAATACACAGTGCAGACATGGGCTACGCCATATTTGGCATTCTTATGGAACTTGATTTCTTATTCCTTAATGTCTTCACAGGCTTTGATCTCCTGTCAGCTGAGTCACAGAGACGCAGAATGGACAAGGGCTTGTATTGGCAAGTAAAAGATAATGGGAGAGTTATAACGGCATCACAAATTCCTGCTGATGCACAGTAAAGACACAGTCAATCTTAAACATTTTTTTTAGTAGGGCACGAAAACTTGAGTACCATGGATATAAGCCAGGCAGCCATATGGCCAACGGATCAGTAAGGTGGATTTTTATCCAAGAGAAGATATATCCAGAAAGACTAATTGTAAAGCCCAAAGGAGTATGGTACTATATTTAACTTGAAAGAGTAACAATAAATTAGACATTCAGGACGAAAAAGAAAGACAATCTTTCTCAACATGACTTTCCTGGAGTAAGAACTGCACCCTTTTATTTTGTCCAGTGAATATTAGACTCAACAGCCAAGCTGTCTTTGCAGTGATTGCAGTTTCCTCTGTCCCAAATTTTGTGCAGCCTCAAGGTACACACACCTACCATTACTCATTAACGCATGTATTTTTTCATAAGGAAATCTGTGTTCCCATATACTAACCTATAATTTTGTGAATCTAGAAAAAGAATACACAGGAGTAGACTTTTACTACTAGTAAAAGCAGACAGAGACTGCTCAAAATTTGAAACTTCATGAAAAAAGACAAGAAAGACCACTTGGTGAGTGAGTGCAATATCTGCTACAAATCTGTGCAAATCATGGGGACACAGTGGTAGCTACAAAATTCAAGCAAAGCTCCTCTTCCTCCTTGCCTCATGATTTTGAAAATTCAGTTACCTTTGCTCTCCTCGCCATCCTCCCTTCTTTATGTTATAATAGTCTTATCTGCCTATAGTGAACTATCCATTACAATGAGCAGATAAGCAGGTTATACTGCTTATCTTATCTTATACACAACTGTGTAATGGATAGAGACAGATGTCCAAGCTAACTTGAATATGCTGATATTCAAGCACTAGGAACATTTGGATTTCTCCTTCACGTTGGTTATCCCAGATCTTCACGGCTACATTAATGAAGAGCTGGTTGTAAAGAAATTTTGCACTTCTATTTTGCTTTCCAGCCACACATCATAAAGAAGTGTTCAACAGATAATCATAGTAAGAGTTTTACATATTAAAAACTTTATACTGAGTTCGGGCAACTGAATAATTCAAAATTGTACAGTGAGAGACAGAACCCAGGCTTCCTGACTCATAGTTCATTGCTCAAAGCAATACGTAATGCTAAGTTACTTTAGAGGATACCTTTAGATGGCAGAAAGGAACCAGAGCAGAATAGCATCTCCTCCTACTATTCATGTGCAATGTGTGCAGTCAGCCTCTCCATTTTCTCATTCCTCAGGGGGTCCATCATCTCTCACCTCTTGTTTGGCAGACTCTACACTAAGTAATGCTGCCCAGGGTTAAGAGAAAAGGGAGAAAGAACTAGAGAGAAGGCATGACAGCTGTGCTGCAAAAGGAAACTACAGCACTCCTTTTTAGTCTACAAAGTATTTAGCATTCACACTTTACATTTTAGGAGAAACTTCTATCACATCTGTCACAGACATATTGCAGGTAGGGAAACAGGGAAATACAGTAATTAAAAATGCTTGCTTCTCAGGGCATGACTGAGTTTGTTTTTTGTACTCATTAATTTTGTTACTTTTTCCAAATATTCTTTTACTATTTACAATGTATGAATTCAATCTGTGAACCCTTTCCCCCAAACTTCAGCCTCACTTATATCTTGAATCAAGTCACTGAAATCCAGCATTTGCAATTTGCCAGTCAGCAGCTGTGTGAATAATGACAATGATTGATGAAAAGGAAATTCCTTTGGTAGGAATGTTTAAAGGATAGTTTTCTAAGGGAAAACATGGGAAGGATGTAAATTCAGGTCTTAATTCTATTCATTACTTCCTATTACAGACATTCTGAGCATTTCTAAAGGTGCTTTTTTATACCTTTGTGTTCTAATAGATCACTCAAAGTGCAGATTAAGAGACTGCAAGCAGAAGTTTGATGGGGATTGTTAATGTGAGTAGTTTAAAGAGATTACACTGTAAATTCACATTTTACCTGACTTCATGAACATCTTTGTATAAATAAAAATCAAATTGTATGTTTTGGCATATATAGAAAGGCTACTCTCTTCCTGTCAACTTAGATGGCTTTGTAGACAGTTTTTGAGCTTTAAAGAACTTTTTCCTTTTCTCTTTTATTTTTTGGCATCTGTGATAAATTCATCCAAGAAATAGCTTCAAATAATAATTTGTATGGGGTGACAAGGGCTGTCAATAAGAAACAGAAAGTAGTATTAATGAATCAAGCTTGAATTAACTGAATAGACAAACATAGACCAGAGAGAAATTATTTTCCTATTACATTTTGATTAGTTTGTGGTTGTCTCCAATTTGTAATTTATTTTCTAAAAGAGTCTGGAGTTGACTCTGGGAGCCTCCCTTACATTTGTTTCAGTAGTCAGTGGAGTACTGAGGTCTCAGATGAAGAGTCATTTTGTTCCCAATTGATGACATCAGTAAGGTGGGATCCAGAGTTGGAGGAAATGAAATGAAGCAGAAAATCTTGCTGGGGTTTTGGAGCAGGACACTGGTATTGGTATAGGAAACATTCTCTTCACTGAAATGTGGAAGTCATTCCTTCTCTCATATATTTTTATTAAATTACTATATAATGATTAATGAGGTTTTTTAAAACTCTCTAAGCTACTGAACAGAAAAAAAAGTATTTACTTCTGTGGTGTATTTACAGCTTACTAGAGTAGGAATTTGTACCTATTCTCCTGTCTCTGGCTGAGTGCAGCCCTCCTTTCTTTTATTGCCTTATCCTCCTGCTGCCTACCCTTATTTCTGACTCGATGAGTAACTAGTTTCTCAAATGAGAAATATATTTGACAGAACACACCAAAAAAATGAGAAACATTTTTAAGATAAGACACAGAAAACCCTCACAAATGTATTGTCCCAGGTCAAAAACACAGCTCAGATCCTCTCAGACAGAATTCAACTTGACTTTATCCCATTAAAAGAACTAGTAATATCACAAGTTTGTTGGAAACGTCTACTGCAGCATTAAACTGGAACTAAATTTATTAAGGCCATAACTAGGTAAATTTTTTCCATTAAATAATGCACTAATTTTCAATAGCGTAATAGAAAAGCATACACACATTCATTGTTCATTGTAAACATCAGAGTAACTTCTCTACTTACAGCTTTTTTTTTTTCTAATATATGGAACTGTGATAGAAACAATGGTTTATATATAATAGTGATGAATGTGCTATCTGTTTTATGAACTGTAATTCACAAGTGTTCAATAGCCTCCTACTTTAAAAAATTAAAGAGAAGAAGAGATAACAACAGGCTATTTTTGACCTAGGTGGAGCCAAAGAAATGTTAGATGAAAGACAAAATTTTAAATTAGGGAAATAATTGAATGACCTCTGCCTGAAAAACTGTACCATAAATTATCTTTGCACTCAGAGGAAACATTCCCCTTTGTCTTTAGAGTAAATCAGACAATTTTCAGGCCAAACCAATTTTCTAAATCATAATTAGTCACGAGGCTAAAATAGGTCTTTGTAATGGAAGTGGGTTTTAATTTTAACATGATATCCGTAATTCATCCCTGAAGAAAGATCCTTTACATTCCAAAAGCTTGGATAATGTAACTTAAAGAGCTGGCCTGCTAAATGGTGTAACAGTCTATCTTGCTTAGTTTACTTTAGAACTTTGATTCATACTGTGCTCAGTTCTTTTCCCAGTGGGAAAGCTAGATTCTTAAACCTCTTTCTCATACTTATTAAAATAATTCCCTCCTCACCAGGACATCAGCCTTGGGCATACCCAGATTTTTAGCTAATAAATTTGTCTTTTTCAATCCTTAGATGAGTTCTGAATTATAACTGGCCAATATAAAGCTTAATTTTTGTATATACATACTCAGATGCTTAAAGTCCTAGGCTAACAGAGGAAGAAAATATCCACTGCCATACAATAAACACAAGGGGCATTGATAATGTGAAAGAAGTAGGAATGAACAGTTCAAATGATGATGACAGATGTGGCAATAGCCAAGTATAAGCTTGGCAAAAGCTTTTTCTTAAAAATGTGAGTTGTAAGATATGTAATTTACATAGCAAAATGAGAGATGCTTGATATTACACAAAGTAAACAATTGAATTTTAAGCTTTTTTCAATATCAGGTCAACTTCCCGCCAATTAACATTTAAACTAGTTCACTTACAATACTCTTTATTTTCTTATTACAGTTTCATTAGTTTTTCAAGCTGGAGAAGATAGGAAAGTTCACCATAAACAGTTATCATGAATATTTTCCAAGAATTTTGAGAAAGTAAGTTGTCTCTGATTGAGCCACACTTTCTATCACAGTACAGAAAATCTATAATCTCTTTATTTTCCCAGTATTGCTTCCTTTGCTTCAGGTACCGATCAGAAGCTCCTACAGTGCAGATCATAGGCAGTTATCATGAAATAAATCTGACAAGCTGTTGTTCAAGGCAAATTTAGTTGCATTTGTGAAATTACATACATACTGAAGTAACAAAGAGAGTCTCTATATAGTACACTTTACAGCTGTCATTTAGCCAAATTATGCACTAGTCCTAAACAGGAAATAATTATGTTCTCTAATACTCTAATGCTACTGTACCATCAAACAATCTGCTTATAGGATCCCTGATGATATGTCATGTTTAAAACATTTGGCCAAAACCACTGACCACTTGCTTTGCTCTCGAAATGAGTTTGCTAAGTCCATTCCTGTTTTGACCTCATTTTTATAAACTTTTTCATCATTCTGGTGTGATACTTGGCCACAAGCAAGTGTGCCCTCCTGCCAGCATTGTTTGTCTTACTCGGAGCTGATCTGAGAATGTTGAATCAACATCTAATTGAGCAGACAAGCTGTCTCTATTTGCCCATGTGTATCCATTTGTGGTTTTCCATCCCCTTGCAGAGACTTTCTCATAATAAGCCTCTCATTAGATTGCAAGCTCTTTTAAGTCAGGTATTGTCTTTCTACTAACTGTGTGTACAGATCAACTTTAAAAAGGTCTCAAAACTTGTTTGGTCAGTTCTGCGACAGCAACAGATGATAACTTTATCCAGCTCCTGACTTTCAGTACTACTGTTTTCTGTCTGCAACATACTGCAGCAGCATTTCTTTCTTTCTGCTGTTATTGCTTTCTCTTGCTTATAACCTAGTGAATAATATATGTTCACATTAGAGTGTTTGTCCCCGTGGGAGGACCTTCCAGTCACCTCAGTGTTTTTTCAAATGTGTGACTGTATGTGACACTATGAGATAAAGAAAGTAAACAACCAGATTGCAGCTTGAATGGGTGCCACGGCTCAGATCTAAAAACACCTAAATAGAATAAATGATCCTTTCTGGTTGGCACCATATGTATGATAATTGGAAGAGTACCTTGCACTTACTTTGAGTTTTTTAAGAAATTCATAGGATAATAAAATGAGGAATATTAATGTTCTGGAGGTATTTTGCATACGAGCAAAGCAAGATCCTCTGAGGTAAAACGACTCATTCAAGGTCAAATAACAAAACTGTAGTACATTAGGAAATAGATTTTGGATTGCACTGCTATCTAGAACTAACTATACAATACAGATAAAATTCTGATGAAGTCAAGAGCACCAAGATTTTACTTGCAGAGCAGGTCACAAAACATTTGCCATTTTGTCAAAGTGTAACACCTGTTAAAAAAATAGATGATGTGACTACATGATGTCTATGGAGGAAGGAAAGCGCGCTTAGGCCTAGAAGTATGAAGACTTATGATTACTAATACTCGAACTCCAGGTAGAGCGTTTGGGACTTAGGTGAGCAACCTTCTCTTATGTCACGCGCCACATTAGCCCCATCACTGGAGGCAATATACCCAAGGACAAAGAGAGCAATGAGTAAGCCACTTGGAAATCTTATCATGTAGCTTCTGCAAAATATTTCCTGCAGTGTAGGATTGTTCAAAGTTACACATGCTGTGTGTTGCTTGCTGAGCAAAATAACTAGCTGCCGCTCACTGAGATAGATAGGAAAGAGAAAGAAACTTGGTGACCTGCTAACAGACATACTGTGTGTGGTCCCTCCTGGCTGTAAGTCCATATATTAGTGATCAAATGTATCCTTTTCAAACAAGACGTTATTTACATTTTACTGATTGGTGCAATGGTTTCTAAATGTTTCCCAGTAGCAAGTGACTCCTGCATGTACCAACATGAATAATTTTCTTCCTGTTTTATTCCCTCTTTTCATTCTTCACACAGAAGGTACATTAACATTCAGATAATTACACCAAATGCAGCACTCCAGCCAGCTTTTTACCTCCAATGCTATAAATAATGAAACTAAAATATGAACTTAAGACTATTTTTGTAAGCTATACAATACTTTGTATCTCTTAAACAGCCTAGATTTTTGAGAGTACTGAAAAAGTGTTGTTTCCACTAAAATCAGGTTGGATACAGTAGAACTGTGCTTTCTCAACATCTTCTAAAAATAGAATATCATGAACTTCTAGGAAAACAAAAAAAAAAAGCTGGAGGTGGTACTTTACGCGGGCACACGCTCTGAGACCATCTGAGAGAATTACAAAGGATCACAAGAAATATCCACCTGTAGACCTGTTATTAGGACCTCAACTTTCTAGTGCCTGGTTTTCTTATCAGTCTGAAAGGCTATCAGAGAACACAATGATGTGTGCAAAGTGCAGTTGGCTACACTACAGGAATATCTTTGGAGTAATAGCTGGAGAAAATACTTCACTGTCTCAAAGAGATTTGTTTTGGTCCTTTTTTCTTTCAGTTTTGATGGTTGTTTAGGTGGCAAAAGAACTAAATTTTAAAATGGTAATACAAAAATTACCTAACTGGGACATTGTAGACTGACAAAAAAATATTTTTTAGAAGTAGATTAAATGCATTTTTACATTAATGCATTTTTAAATTCTTAAAACATATAGTTCAGGGAACATAGAGAAAACAATGGATTAAAGGATACATTTTAAACAGAAAGATATATCACTGTCTAGCTTTTGTATACAAAGAGTCACATAAAATACGTGGCAATATGTCACAGAAGTGCCAGATACAATTGTACAAAAAGGACCAAGAAAAGCACAAATGAAAAGAAGAAACTGCTTTTTGATATATTGCATCAGTACAAAAACTTATTTATAGCCATCTGTCTTTCCTCTCCAAATTACAAGGATCTCATGCTTTAAATACTCTTAATATTTTTTTTTATGGAAGAAGCAACTCTGGTTGCTTGGGGAAGACAGCACAGCACATTGTGAAAAATAACATCCTGTGACATGCTAATAGAGAGTAAATTTAGCATTTATACCTTTCTTAATGAGGCATAGTCGTTTCCTGTTTTGCTCATTTCAATGTCGAATCATAGAATTTTATGAATGTTTTTCATAAAATAATGTAGGATATTTTTGATATTTTTAATAATAGTGTGCTGAATTTGGATAGTTTCATTTGCAATTTAAGTAATGCTTTGTTCTGATGAGATCTCTGGAGGTGGTTTTGACATTTAAAAGTGATGTGAAGAGATTCAAAGTGATTAAAGCTGTCAAATGTTACCCTAATTGTGTAACTGCAATCTTTTCAGCCTCTTTCAATGAGTGTATACATTATACACGCTGCACAGCACTTCTGTTTAGATGGAGGTTTTTTATTAATACCATCCTGATTGACAGAAATTATTGCAAGATCACAAGTGGAACTAAATTAGCTTGCCACTACATTCAAGCAACATGCATAGCCATGAACTTTCAAGATGCAGTTATCTACTTAACATAGCCCTTCTTCCTTCCTCCACCCCTGCTCTCCCAATAAATATTATGGTAGTGACAGATTATATCTTTCACATTTATACAAGGACTTACTTGCTTACAGAAATAAGAAGATTTTGCCCATATTAGAAATATTTTGATGTTCAGTTTAAAATAATGCTTGACAGGTCATTTGTGGTTTTTTTTTGTACGGTTTTTAGCTAAGAAAAGTACTGATTCATTGTGAATAAATGAGATTTTCATCACTGATTTTATTAATGTTTTGCTATGTATCCATGGAAGCTATAATACTTATAGATAGCTTATTCTCTATTACAAATAAGAAAGCTTCTGTATCATGAGTGTCCTCAGATACTCATGTCATGGCTATCTGGATAGGAAAAACGGGAGTGGAAGTATTCCGAATATTCGAGAGTTGTTTAGTGTTGAGTATCAAGTGTTTTGTTGTTGTTGTTGTTTGTTTTTAATTTTCTCTTTTTAGAGTAACTTTGTCCAAATTCAGTGCTGCCTTCATAGATTTGTCTCCATGCACTTACAGGAATAAAGGATAAAAATCTGCCCCCAAATGAAAACATTTCATGATTTTTTTCTCTTGGAGTTATGTTATTGGTGTGGTTTTAAAAAAAAACATCTGTGTCAATTTGAACAGTATAAAATGCATTGTACTTGCATATATCAAAATGGTCAGTAACATAGAGCAAAACTTAGATGGCTGCACCTATAATTAGAAGTTTTCTTGTAAGATTAACCACAATGATAGTGATGTTTATAATGATAGGATTCCTTAGACAAGGAACGAAACGTCTGCTATCTTCCAGATTCCAAATGACCACACAAATAGAGGAAACCTTGAAGCTCAGATCTCAAATAGCCTGATTAGTCATGCTGCTAGAAGAGCTAAGCAAACACGTAGACTCAAAAAGAAATCAAATTGAACCTTAATACTGATGATGACAGCAGAAATTACTGTGACAAGATTATCTCAACTGAAAATATAGTAGCAAGTGCATCAAACTATAGAGAAAAGATTTTAATGACCTCCAAACTCTAGATCAAACATTCTTACAGCAAGGAAACAGCAATGTTTGTTAATATCATAAAAAAGAAGTAAATTAAATATGAGTACAAGTACTGCAGAAAAAAGCTGTAAAGATGCAAAGACATCTACCCTAGACAGATACTCAGTTTAATTTATGAAGAGTTAGAGGAGATTAGGCTGCATTTCAAACGAGCATTTTCTTGTAGGTAGGATGACCATAATGAACACATGTAAAGGTCATAATCTCTTTAATTTTTTTTATTATTTCTATTTTCATTTAAAAAGCCCAGATAGATGATCATGTAGTGTAATCCTCAGTAGCACTAAGCCATAAGGTAAATAATGTTTTAAAAGTTGCCCACCAACTGTTACAAAGATATAGGAGGTAAATTCTCCAAAGAAACTGTTTTCCCCTTGCGTTGCCCAGTTAGATTTGCTTGCAGCTTTCTCAAGCTAAGTGAATCATTGTTATCAGCAAATTACTACATTTCTTACTCATTGTCAATGATTTATTTTCAGCCTATTTTAATGCTATGTTTTGAATTGAGGGAATTATTTGCGTCATTGATACCTTTGGAATATTGCACACTTTTCAGTCATGTTGCAGTCTCTTGACAACAGTGTTAAGAATTAATTATAATTCATAATTATAATGGTTAACAATAAAGCTCAAGTTTTGATGGCTCTAATGCCTGATGAGGCTAA
Organism: Numida meleagris; assembly: GCF_002078875.1. Taxonomy (NCBI): domain Eukaryota; kingdom Metazoa; phylum Chordata; class Aves; order Galliformes; family Numididae; genus Numida; species Numida meleagris. Next base: position 18,238,534 of record NC_034415.1, on the reverse strand, counting down.
GTAATAGAGTTGGGTGAATAATTCATAGTCAATAATTTATTCAGTGAGTTTGCCAAATCATGTCTGCAAATAATTCCTCAGCTTGTTTGCAAGCAGTTCATTGTGAGTATTTTCACATTTGAAATCTGAGCTCATTACAATGGACACATGGTCTTTATAATTTTTCTCTGCTCACTGGTAGTAAGTCTAGACTACAGTTTTCTCATTTACAGAACTCATTGTTTACTTTTTATAAAAAGTTTCCCCATATTTTCTTTAATTTGACCAATAACGCATGACAAAACATCTAGGGATAGTAAACATTAAATGAGAAGTATCATGATTAATATTTTCAGAATTAGTTATTTTTAAAATTCTTGCTTAATTATTAGAGAATTACTATGGGCTTTTTAAAAGCACTATTTTCTCATAGCGTTACTTTATAGTAGATGATGCAGTTGTTTTTGACTGCGTGTAACCTCGATTGTGGTGGCAACTGATACCAGAAAATTTTCAAAATTCATCATTCTGCTATTAGATTTTATTGTGTTGTATAAAACACATGGGATAAGTAATCTGATGTGGTCCAGCTAAACTCACGCAAATGGTGTCCTTGATCAATATTTAAATAACCTCCTCACTCAGCTGCTTGTTATGGGGGCCATACTTTCACATTATTTCATGCTACTGAGGTAAATAACTTGTGTTACCACTGCATATGTTTATTTCTGTCACTCAGCCTGCAGCACTGCCATTACATTATTTACTCCAAAGTGACTTTTGAAAACAACTCGTATGCAGGTGCTGAATGCTGTGCACAAATGAAGCTGCACACAGCTCTCCTGAGGAAGAAGCTGCCTAGCTGTTTCATAGCAGAAGCTTATGTTTGGTGGCCAGGGGCAGGAGTGAGAGAGTGAGAGAGAGGGAGAGAGAGGGAGAGAGATGAGGAGAGGGAGAGGGAGAGGGAGAGGGAGAGGGAGAGGGAGGGAGGGGGAGAGAGAGAGAGAGAGACAGAGAGAGACAGAGAGAGAGAGAGAGAGAGATCCTCAGTTTTCTTTTAAATGAACATAAATCCACAGTGGAGTTTTATGTAACTCCACAAGGATGGAGCTTGCAGTTACCAGCCACATAAAAATGTAAGAACTACACTGTGTCAGACCAAAGGTCCCCCTTCCTTAATATTCTCTCTTAAAAAATGCTAATAGCAGATATTTATGGAGGAATACAGAAAACAGATAAGTACAAACAGCTTAATCTCTTCCCTTATAAATCTTCTAGCTTCCACAATTTCCTGAGCTTAAAGTCCATTGAAAATTGCCACTGGAAATTTTATTAAATAATTGCCTAGGCTGCCAAATGACGTGTTTATGCAGTTCAATGAAATTACGCCCTCCCCTCCCTCAAGTTTACAAATCCCTCAAATTTGTTAAGTATTTTTCACTCATATGTATCTGTTGCAGATCACAGAATCATAGAATTCTAGGATCATAGAGTCACAGAATGGCTTGGATTGTAAGTGACCTTAAAGATCAGCTTGTTCCAAGCCCCTGCTGTGGGCAAGGTTGCCAACCACTAAATCAGGCACTAGATCAGGTTGCCCAAGGCCTCATCCATTCTGGCCTTGAACACCTCCAGGGATGGGGCATCACAGATTCTCCATGCATTTTACAATGCATTTACTTGGAATGTGAAGTCATTGAACACGGAACAAACTTATGGGACTTTGCTGAAGTAGCATCAGTATGTTTAGGGTTTGGGCATTATACATTTGAAATGGTACAACTTCAACTTTCTTACCAAAGCTGGTCTCTTACTATCAAACTCTTAAACTACCAAAACTGCCATCCTGAGATAAAAGTCTGAGAAAAAAAGAGCATCCTCCAAATGAGATCTGAGAACATTAAAAATTCAACTTTTGTTAGTCATAGAGAGATTTTCAGATCTTAGCATTGCCCATCACACAGAAGTATAACATATTTCCTATCCTGCTCTTTCTAAAGAAGAGAAGATCCATGAAATAAAATGCTAGCTTGGGCTGACTTAGAAAAAAAAAAGCGTCTGCATACTTGAAAGCATAATGCCTTAGAGAAATGAGAAGGGAGCAGTAGGACAATGACCAATGAAGTCCTTTTAATCTATCCTCAATTATATAGAAAATTTGATTTTTTCTAATAGGGAACTAGCATAGCCCCTTGCCACTCACAGCACAGATGGCTTCAAGAACGTGAAATCTATTAATTTGTCCACTTAAAGCAAAATCACCCCTTTATAACCATACTGCAGAAAAAGGGAAAAAATCATTTACTGCATATTAAATTGCACTTTCCCAGAAATATTTTGTTTCTCTGTTAAAAAAAAAACAGTTAAGTCTGCACATCTCAGTTTATCAGAATGCTGTTTGAGATGTGTAATGTGAAAGAGGTAGCACTAAAGGACTTCTAAAACTAGACAGTTGATACCTCTAAAATTACATATAAAATATGTTAGATAAAATCAACATATTTAACAATATTTGACAACCTTTAAATTTTAGCCTGTTTCAAAGATATAGCATTTTTGTGTGTCTCATAGAGATCTTCTCTTGGCTCTTCTACTGCAGTGAACCAGCCCTTTCCAAAATCTTTGGGGAGAAGACTTTTCTTATACTTTAAGCCAGAATCTAACATTTGGGAGCAGTGAATTGCTCCCAAATTTACTTTAATGATTAAGGTATTTTTTTAACACAAGATATTCTCTGTGACTCTGAACTATCAAAATGTGTGATTAAAATCAAAAGCATTTTACCTAGACTCAGCTTGAAATGTGAGTTTGCTGTCTGGAAGCTACCCGAGGCCTTAGCCTTTATTAGTGCCTCTCCGACTTCTCCCTGCTTTGTCAAGTTCCCTTTGTTGCCTGTGCCTTTCTTCAGCTCTGATCTACACGTCACTCTCACCTACTCCTTCTGGCACTTGACAGAACTATTCTCTCCAGTGTGGTCTGGGAAGTGGCTGAGGATGCTGCTCTCAGTCTCTCAGTACTCTTTAGATTCTAGTCGCAAGAGAAAGACCTGAACAGGAAAAAGGGGATGACGGGTATGAAGAGTAAGACACTGAATGTCTTAGAATCTCTTAAGATAGGGGTTTCAAGATATTCTTGCAGATAGAGAAGAGGTGAAGATCTTAGGCTCTTTCTTTTCAAGGGAGGGGACTGTAGCCTTTCTTCATCGTGAAGAGAGTGAATGGACTCTAAAAACCAAAGATTTCCCATGCCTGCCCTAAGGCCCCAGTAAGTCTGAGGAAGGATCCAGTTTGAATGTAGCAGGTTTTTTTCTGCTTACTTAGTAGCAGAAAAGCAGTCTATTAGCATGGGATGAATGCATGTCAAAGCCAGACTCTTAGGTAATCATGAGTCAGTTCTTCAGTGTAGAGGAGGTTAGGTGCTGTCTCAAATATTTCTCAGATTAATTTTGTGACAGTGGGAAGGAAAGCTTTGGGAAGGAACTATTTTTTTAGGGTTCTCTATAACAAATCACTGTAAAAAAATTTTCAGAGAAATATTTCCCCAAACGACAGATCTTGCATCTTGTCAAAAGTAAACCCACTGCAGGTGGGAATCCAGGCGTGCTGTTCAGGAATGCCCAAAGTTACAGTAATACCACAAGAGAAGGAAATAAGAATAGGCTGGAAGGCTGGAGGAGGAGAATGAGTCTGTGAAAATATATCTAACACTAATGGACAGCATTTCATTTTCAGTGTACTGCACAAACTCTGATTGATTAATAATCTCACAGCAGTACACTGAGGCAGGTAGTACACTTCCTTCCTACTATTATCCCCAGAAGAAAGTGGGGAATATATACAATTAGATGAGCATTGAGGGGACACACTGAGAGCTGTCTGAATCCTCAGTAGCATCCAATAGGATTTTTCCTTATTAGTTTGATTTAAGCAAATTCAAGCTTTTAAAATCAGGGTCCAGAGAGTGCCTCATTAACAACATTTTGTTGGCAATGCTTCCATTTTTTTCATTTCCAATTACAAGGCCACAAATGAGTTTTTTGTGTACAGGACAAATGCCAGTCATCTATGGTTGCAATATATCTGTTGTTGTTTCTGTTGGTGGGGATAAGGAAAGAGGCACTGAGAATGGCAGTGAGTGGTGTGCTCCCAGCAGCTGTCACTGCTGTCAATTACTTGGTTTTCATTTATAAAAGGCAATATGGGATCTTTAGCTTTTATAGTACCCAAGGAAGGCTGGTTGGTGATTATTGATTTTGTTTAGTCCAGGGGAGCTGCTCACACACAGACTATAGTGAGTTGTGTGCTTCCTGCTGCTGGCTCTCCTGCCACTTATTGTTTTCAATTATTTATAAAATCCAAGTCACATCACAGAGCAGTTCAGCACGATCTCTGAGACAGGCTACTATTACAGTGCTCCATCCGTGTGCCTACCACTTTTATAACAGGAATTGACATGAGCAAATTGCCCTAACGAGGTCTGATGCATTATGAAGGCCTGGACAGTCAAGAACTATACAAAAGCTGGTATAACCATCATAAACTGCAAATGCCATAGTCATCACTTTTCCCAGTAACTACCACTGTCACTTGCTATCAGCAATTTAATGTGCTCTTCTGCAAATGACTCCATCCATTTTCTGTTTGTCCTAGCTTCTCTAAGTGCCTTGTGTAGATAACGATATGAATAGACCTGTTTTCTTCAGTGAGAGAGACTACTTTGAGTCTCCTTGCTAAAAGTGGCTCAGAAAAGTAAAGAAACTCAGCTTGTCTCCACTCAAAAGATCCTTAAAAATATGCTAGTAAAGGCTTCAGAAGAAACTTAATTGTAGGCACATATTGAGAGGGGAGGTGGGGAGAGAAGAGTTTTATGGGGAAAAGAATCAAGAAGGCATTCCTGGTCATAATTGTTATTCATTTAGAATAGATTAGAATTCTCATATTACTATCACAGCATGTACGTTCTAATAATAACATTTAGCATTGATAATGCTGAAAAGTGAGCACAATATAGTAAGTGCAGACTGCTACTTTTGAGAAGCTGACAGTGTTTTTCTCATGTGATACTATTAAAATATCTTCTTGAAGTATATGACAAGTAATGCATTTTTTGTTTTGCATTTTTTCAGAATTATAACATTAAATCCATAACTCATAATTTAATCCCCAGAAAAGTGTATATCCAAGTATTTAGCTCTAATTTCTTCCTGAAGTTTGTGCTTTAATTAATATAGATTTGTTCATTTAAATACCCTTTTCACTTTCTTTTTGCCTTAGTATGTCCAGAGCAGAAATAATGCAACACTCAACTGTATTTACATGAAAATTTGAGGAGTTTTTTTTAATGAATTATTTAGCCTGTAAACTATTATATTAAAGTTCACATGGGAATCACTTTTTTTTTTTAAATATAGGTTTTTAGACAGTCAGCATTTTATGGTATCATTCATGCCATCTTTGAAAACAAGGTGGTCTAAGAAACTCAAACAGATGAAGGAATATAGGGATGGATATTAAGATTTGAGAATGAGCATCATTTTCACTGATTATGTCACCATAACTTACAATCACTTTATATTCAAAGCAAAACAGAACAAACTGATACCAAGAGATCTGGTGAGAAAGGTCCACTTTCAGGGTCAAGGCTCTTTCCAGCAGTCTCCTGTTCTGTGCAGGTAGATCTTATGCTTAATTTTTACCTTTATCTTCATGTACTGAATAAAATTTAAGCAACCAGATTCATGTCAAATTTAATGCTTTTCCAAAATAGTTGAAAACATATAAAGACCAAAAGCTGTAACTCTGCTAGAAGTCTAAGAGAGCAGCCATAAAAAACAGTACTCAGAATGAACAGGAAACATTCTACACTTCTATGTGTGATTTTTATTTGTATAGTATTTTGGTTATTGTGTTTGAGATAATAATCTTAGAGGACATAAGGGAGTTTTTTTTTCTTCATTTTCTAGCATCTGTTGCAAGTTAGTCAAAATACCAGGTAGGAAAGACCTGTTTTGTATTACAGCTTACTGTTACTTCAGCTTCTAAAGCTGGATATGTGATTCATAAACTAAATAATTTCTTTATTTTTCCCATAATGTACTACTTCACTTAAAACAGGTAAAATAAAATGATTCTTTTCCCTTGAAGAATAGTTTGAGCACAAGGACATATAATATTGTGAATGTTTTGAAGCTAAAAAAAATGGGACTAAAGGAAATATAAAGTAATTTCAGAATAATTATTAAAAGTAGCTTCAGTCATTAGCACATTTGTGCACTGCAACACACATGTACTCTCATTAGCAGTAGCACACTGGATTCAACCAACTCATGAATGCACTGCATAGAGCCACATGCTCTTGTGTGGATTCAGCTGTAGAATTGTAGTCTAAATAACAGACCATGTAATTTTTTTTCTGCAAAAACAATCTTTCAGCACAATATTTACTTGATCTTCTTCTAGACATTAAGAAAATATTTTCCACTCTATTTAAGCACACTTCTTTACTCCCAAAACATAAACAGAGAATGAAGAGGAATTTTCTGTATAACACATAGCAAAATTTATGTAGAGGTCTCATGTAGACATAGTACACTTGGATAGCAGCCAAGTTTTTTAATAGTGTTCTAGAAGTAGTTTTGGGAGTATCAAGCTAGACATCTATGATATTTAGACATCATAAGATTAGTCATCCTCGATGAGCAAAAATGCCCTATTATATGATTTTAGACTAAAATTAGTAGATTAAAAATGAAATTCTTGTCCTCTCAAAGTCAATGGGAAAGTCAGTGGGCCAAGATTTCATCCTAATAGCTGAATCTGTATCACATTAAGCTATTACATAAAAAAGATATTTTATCTGAGTTTTTCACTGAGACAAGAACATGGGCCGTGCAAATACCTTGGTCATTTGGAAACTTCCTTTTCCATATTATGGAGGTGAAAGTTTCTTTTGAGAACTCTGTTTTTTTTTACCCTGAATTCAATCACTCTACCATTTCCAAACATCTTGAATGTGATCAGTCTTTGACCATAAATTTGACCACACTTTCTTGCTCAGGCCCATAATTGAATAATAGATGCAGAACCTATATTTAATTCAGTATGCATGGTTTCTTTTTGAGGTTAATCATTTCTACAGTTTGAAAAGCTGTTTCTTAACAACCAGTCATGAACAGAGATTAAAAAAAAAGTTATCATTAGGAGTGATCATTCTAACGTAAACATCAGCGTTGATGGATAGACAAAGTCTGATGAAAGTTGTTTGCCATGAGCTTTCCACTTGCAGAAAACAAATTTTTAATATCTTCAGAAAGAAGCTTTGTAATAAGTGAATAATGAAATTCTGTTGAGTTCTAGAATTTTCATAATTTAAGAGCAGTCTTCTAATTATCCTTTATACAAGGAATTATATGGCATTTGATTAGCATATCTTCCTGTGGGAAATGATTGAGTACACAGCTAAACAGGACACCTTTTGTTTCATATATATACTATAGTAAAACTTTAGGTAAACCATGTATATACTGACAGGTTTAACAGTATACTCACATAAAATCTGAAATACTAACTTTTGATTTAATTTTACTGGTAAAATTCTTAAGCCAAGCTCAAGTTTAGGATTTTATTTTAAAAGCCTATCAAAAAACTTCTCAACTCTTGTAAACTAATGAATTGAGGTCAGTGTCAATGTGCGTTGGGGAAAGTCTGGTAACTAATAACCACAGAGTTGAAGTGTGTTTTTTCACTCATCTGACATTCTTATTCAGGAAATGAAGTAGGAAACATTTCATTAACATTGAAAGAGAAAAAACCTAGTGATAAACAAACCAGGCACAGACATGGGGTCAGTCATTAAGCGGGTGAAAATTGGTATCATTCCATTAAAACTAAGGCCTCTTTACACTGGCTGAGGATCTGGACATTACTTCTTTAATTAAAGTTGATTCCAAGATATTAAACAAGGACTGTTATCAGGCTTTTTGAATTATTGCACGGCTCTTACCTACACTATTTTAATCAACTGAGACCAAATTGGTCTTATTAAAAATAGATTAGCATTCATCAATGTAAGGAAAGAGCTTAACATAGGACAAACATACCATTGAAGCATAAAACTATTATTTCACTACATGCAAAGGAAATGTTCAACAAAGTTAGATGTCCTATTTAAACACTGGTGTGATAGTGGAAGTTCAGAATAGAAAAAATTCTTTTATTAAGGCTGTTGAAAAATCCTTTCAGCAACTGGGAATGAGAGCCACATTTGTTTTAAATAGCAGCAGATATCTGAGGGCTCCCCTTGTTCCTCTTCCCCTTCCCTTCCCTCAAACAAAACTCTGATATTATGCCCTTTAGCACAATGGATCTAGCTGTTGAAGCCTGTCACAAAGAAAGCATCTGTTGAGTGATGGCAGTACATACTTTACTGTAGCCTGATGTCCACTTCCTTATCTGGGAATGCTGTCTTGAGTTACTTCCCCCTCTCAACCAACCCTGCATTGCTTATTTCCACCCACCTGCTGGATGTTGCACACTTGATTGGCAAACTCATTTGTGTGAACACTCGCATGTATGTTTACAGTACAATTAGTCCTGTTAACTCAGACCATCTACTTAATCTGTTTAAATAGCACAGTTGGTTTAGCAACCTACTCCACCATGCTATAGTGAGAGCAATGATCTTCCTTAACAGGAAAACAATCAGTAGCTAGGGGTGGTAACATCTTAAAGCACAACAGCTGCTTGCAGAATAAACTGCATCTGTCCATGTCCAGCCTTCTGTGGCCTCCTGCTTTCCTCAGTTCAGTGGCTGTAATGGACCTGAGGCCTGTGGGCTACCTGAACATTTTAACAGATTGCACTAATTTTTTTAGGATAAATGGAGAGATATAATGCAAACTTTGTTTTGAGCTGTTCAGGATAGATATCTAAAGGTACAGAATTTAGCTAGACTATGTAAATACTGAGAAAACTATCTGGCCTGGTTCTATATCTCATTAGAGTGGCTTTGAAACAATCTGTAATTAAAACCAGTTTGTTCATATGTTTTTTAAAGCAATGCATTTTTTTTTTTATCTAGGGAAAAGTCTAGATAAACTGAATAATAAGTTATCTGTTTCTGGATTCCCACAACCAGGAAAGCCTACATCAAATTTTACTAGGGATAACTGAGATTCACAAGGGAGAAATATTATCTCAAGGTCTATCCTAAATGCTCTGGACTTCTTTCAGAATCTGTTCAGGATATTACATCTGCAACCTGTTGCTTTTATTTTCCTTGTCCCTTGCTGTGCCTGATGCAGTTTAAAAGTATGGAATCTGGCTTTATTTTGAAGTCTGTAGTATTTTTGCTTTTAAATACAGGAACCTTGGTTTGCCTTAACTTACAAGCTCTTCCAGATTGAAACATACAGAAGCACCATTTTTGTCCTTGACAGAACAAACCTGGAATATTTTCTCTGTATTATAGAGAACAGTCTATTCATTCCATTTAGAAAGCTATTGCAATGTAATGGTTTAGGGAGCAGGAAGTTTCTTTTTTTACTAAAGTGAAAACTTAGGTAACATCCTCAAATGATAAAGAAATAAATGAAACTTTCTCTTCATTCTACTGAACAAGGAGATTTTCATCCCAGTGTATGTCTTCCCATAAATTTCATGTAGCAGATATCATGAATGCTCCCAATAAAACAGCTATTTTTCAGCTAGAAAAAATACTTGTCACAATTTATATCGTTCAAATAAGAGGCAGACTTGGCTAAGGCACAGCAATCCAATTTTAGCCACAGGTAGCAGTAACTCTGGAAATGTGTGTTTTTCCATTAAATGACCTTGAGGGTCAAAGTCATGACTGAACAACTCAAGACTTGCTAAGATACAACTTGAGATAATAATAGAACTATTCCTTGGCATATCGTGATCTCTGATGTTAATGGGACATAGATCATAGATAAAAGAGTAAGTCCTGAAGAATTAATACATGGATATGAGCTGATAAGCTGGAAAAATTGATTTTTTTCCTTTCTTCAACATTCTCACTTAAACAAACAAAACAAACAAACAAGAAAACCCTATAAATAGATTTCAGTCATTCTTTTTCATTTTTTTTTCTAAATAGTTAAATAAAGAGGTGGAATTATAATGGGTCTTTTAACATTCACTTAGTTTGTATCGTTAAACCACCTTTCAATAAAGAAAAGATAATCCATTCACAGGAATAGGACAATATTTTATCCCTACTTAGTTATCAGATATTGCAGTCACAGACTTAGACTACATTTTTGCAGATCTCCATTTGAAAGTATATTAATAAATCTGAAGAAAAATATAGTTTCTTTTCTTATAAAATAACTTATTAACTTGCACTGTGGAATCTGAAATGTGATTTAAATAATAAATAGCAGAGCTTAGTAGCTGCCTATGATAAAAGCCTAAAAAATACCCATTCTTTCTCTTTTTGCCAGTATACAGAAGGCTGATAAGGCCGCAAAGATAAGAATCACTTCACCTATAGAATCATTTACTGCATTTTCCTTTGCATAAACATCACTGGAATGTACACATGTATTCACTTCCTATAATTAATTTACAATCTCAAAACGATTAGACTTAATATCATAACATCAAGACTCTTTGGAGAGATGAAAATCACACACATCAGAACATGAAATTAAGTAATAAATAAGGAGTGATTCTGGCTTCAAGGTGACTTTGAAAATTGAAAATCAAAAAATTTTTGAATTAATATTCAGAGGAGTGCTAAGAAACAGCTTTTTTTTTCTTCTTATAGAAGAAACCCTTTTCAAACCCTTGATTTGAAAAAATGACCTTTCATAATCATTCTGCTTTAACACTTATGTGAAGAAGATGTAACTTGGTGTAAAAGGAAGAAATCCTAACACCATACTTGGCCAAGACCCTAATAAATATATCAATTTGGTTAAAAAATAGACATGACATTACTTCTAAACTAAAGCAAATCTTTCAATTTTTATATATTACCGTAGAATTTAACAGTGTTTCTAAGACAGCATGGTTTGCCATTCAAAGATGGCAATATATTAACTTCTCTGTGCTAAAATAAATATGGAACTGTAAAATCATTCACACAGACTCTACTACATGCTTTTTTTGAAAATCTGGCCTTTCATAGTTAAATATGCCTCTTGTCTGTGACTCTAGATAAGACACCAAACACAAATCATCCAAATAAAAATAAAATAAATTAGTATTACAAGGACAGTTTTCACAGACTATGTGAAGGTTGCAATAAAATATTTGTCATGATCCGTAGGTACCAAGAGGTATACTACATTAATTAACATAGTATAAACATTACTGTTGTGTTTGTTAATAATGCTTATTAATGAAAAAATCTTAAATTACTGTTAATAATTTTACCTATAAGGGAGATAAAAACATAGAGCTTGATAAAGCACCTTGGCATTTAAAATGATGATTAAGACGATGCACATTTGATGTTTTACTTTGAAGCAAAGGAATAACCATTTCACTTTAAGTGAAATTATATCAAATCACAAAGCTAATCTCAAAATAAAAAAGGTTTGTCATACTATATAGTTAGCTTTGTCCCAGCACAGGTATGGAAATATTTTGAACCAAATTACGGTCTAATTTTAATGAGATTACATGGGAATAACCTAACAAAATTTTTTCCTTGATATCAAATATTCTTAAATTGCTTCTTTTCCTAATCTGTTTTAGAAGTGTATATTTATATTTTCTAAATGGATTCCCTGCTGCGTCTCCCCCAAATGAGACAGTTAATACCCATGCATGAATTACTGTGCATATATGAATTACTCACTATCACACATTTGCTAGTTCAGAACTGTCCAAATTTAAGCTCTGAATCCAATCTGACACTCATTGGCTCTTGGACAACCATATTAAAGCACATATTCTATGTTAACACCCAATTTGGCTTTAACTTTGCATGTCTCCTCATATAAATTCCCTCCTATGGATCGGCTTCTCTGAACACAGAATGAAAGAGCACAACAAGCGATATTTCTTTACTACCATAATACAGCATTGTGCATATAGATTATTAAAACAAAATGCAGGATATATTATTTGCTTAGCTTTACTTGCTAAAGTACAATATATTTTCCCATCTCTTCCCATTTAGTGAAATTACTCCAAAAGAAAAATATCCCTTTTTATTGAAGTATACTGGATTAAAGTGAATTATTAAAATGCATAAAACAAGACAGTAATGTATAATGTGGTTTGTGACAAAATGTACTGTAACCTTAACTGTAATTATATCAAATATATTGATCTAAATTTCATAATCAAATTGTGCAGGTAACGATCCATATCTTCGGTAATTGAGTTGTGTGTGCAAATGTAATTACAGTAATGGTATAAAAATTTGATGATGCCATCTAGATTAGATTGAACTTTGGGTGTACTTTAAAGAATATGCAGGGATTCATAAAAAATCAGTTTATGTGGAACTATATCATAACACAGGACTGATGTGTTCCTGAGAACAGAGCTTAATCCCTGTTAAAAACCTGGCAGAAAAAGTTTCCAACAGAAAAACATCTTGAAGTTTTACGTTCCTATTAAAATATAGGATACAGCTGATGCATGCCTTTTTGGAGACATCAAGTCTGTTTTGCATAGAAGCAATATTAAGTTGTTTCTGGGTGAACTTCTGAGTCTAGCAATGTTTCTTAGAGATGCCAAGACTGCAGCACATCTGAGGGATCCATTTAATTATTCTGCTCAATTTCTTAAGAAAGAAAAGAAAGACACTCCTTAACATAGTAACAAGTTGTCAGCTATCCAAAATGATACACAGAGTTTGATATCAAATTCTTTCCTCTGATTGCTGTTGTAATGGTAAGAACTGCCTATCGCCTATCAATTTACTGTAGTCACACATCTTTGCTTCAAACTGAAAGACAGAACTTCTAAACAAATTTTTAAGGATATGCAGAAAAAATAAAAGAAAAACAACAACAACAAAAAATCCTGTTTCTTGCGAAAATTCTTCCTTTAGTTATGTTTTCAAATCACACAAAAATTACTAATATCATAGAAACCACCACCACCCCAGGCAGCCCATTTCAGCACCTGACCACTCTGATGGAGAAGAATTATTTCCTAATGTCCAACCTGAATCTCCCCTGGCACAACTTGAGGCCATTCTTTCTATTCCTATTGCTAGTTACATGGAAGAAGAGGCCAACTCTCACCTCACCCCAACCTTCTCATTGCAGTTGTAGAGAGCAATAAAGTCACCCCTGAGCCTCCTCTTCTCCAGACTGAATATCAAGAGACTCTACGTGTATGTTTTTAAAGAGCAGGTTGTGGCTCAAAAATTAAATTAATTTTTTATGAAGGCATATGCCTACATACCTTTTCATTCACTTAATGGGAATTGGCTACAAGTGTAAGACAACAAATATTTATTTTCTAGAATAAAACTAACGAAAAAAACTGTGATAGAATTGCCTTTACTGAAAAAGAAAATCCAGAAATATGTGAAAATGGTGCCCTTCTTATGTGTTATTTTTCCAGATGTGCATGATTCTCACACTGAAACCCTGTATCACATTTGCTGTTGGTAGAATCATGTATTTAGCAGAATTTTAGTTTCAGTGTTGAAAATGTAAATCTAGTTTATCTCAATACCTGAGAATGTGAATAAAAAAAAATCTGCCATGCAGGCTTTTAGATCAATCAATTTTTTTTTTAAGGATTGGGGATTCAGAGGATGTAGACAAAATTTGAATACATGTTCAGATAGCAGCGTGTGGTTATCGTAGGTTCAGCTAATTAGAGTTTTCTTGTATCGAGCACAGGCACAAAAATTGTATGTTTCCATCACATCTGATCATGCATAACATTCAAAAATGTCAAGGAGAACTATTCATCAGAATTAAGAAAAAAATCATAGAACAGGTCTCCACTTTGTAAGATAAAGAATGACCGTATACCAATAGAAAGATATGAGGAAACTAAAAAAAAAATATTTATTTATTCAGATTTTCTATATTTACTGAGATAAGATGTTTCGAGTATAGGAGGCAGAGGAATATGAATGCTTCATTTTGTTTCCTTATTATCTTCTCTAGGTCATATCTGAAGGAATGGTAAATGAAGAAGTCTACTAGAAAACTCACTGTTCCATAAGGACAAAGTGTTACTTTTATGAAAAAAGTTTAATGATGAAAACAGGCAATGACCCTTTTCTGAAAGAGAAGAGTAAGTGACAAGGAACCCCATCACACATTATTAGTGTGCTGAAAACTGCAACCATGGCTTATAATGTTTTTTAAGTGACTTTTTTTTTCTAGGTTCAAATCATGCCACACAATGAACCACTAACATTAATTTCTATTAATACAATATAAATGCTTCCCATATAAATTGGTGTCACATAGTTTAGTTTGGCATGGCAGCATACCTACTCAATTGTAAGGACATGCTTTAACCACACAAATCTACCTGTAACAGGAGGGCAAATTCTGTAGCAGTGATATATTCTATAATAGTCTCTTTCATGTCATGGGTCAAAAATATTCCTGAATAAGTCAGAGTGCATATACCTGTCTGCTTCAAGCCCTTCGGTTTAAGGTAACAGCTAGAGGTTTCAGCAAGGGAAAAAAAATAGCTCTCAGTGCTCGTTTCCCCAGCTTCTGGCTGTGAGGAGACAAAACATGGGGTTATGGAGCCAGACAAAATCCCCTGAGCTACCCAGGGAGCAGACCAGATGACACAGATGACAAACTGCATGTTGATTCCTGCTCCCATCACTGATAGCTCAGTACTGCCTCAGGACTTTGCAGACAGACACAGAGCGAAAAAGCTGTCGAGTCACTCTGTTGCCAAAATCTTCAGATCAACATGAAAATGCTCTACAGTTACCTCTGCTTTCACTGAGGATGTTCAGTGTCTTGGTCAAGGAAAGCAACAATAGCCCACTAAGGAAAAAAATTCAGATAATACATTCACTTTTATCACTATAGAAAAGTAAAGCACAATTCTAGGCACAGAACATACTTCTGCCATACATAAACTGTGTAGTTAGTAGTCAAATCGTAATGTTTGGATATGTTTTTTTCCTGTGTGTGTGTGTTTTAAATTATGCTCATTAGTTTGATACATGCTAATACTTTTCAGTTCAAAACACTCAAGGGAGAAAAATCTTCTTCCCAGTTACAATCCTTCCATGTTTTGATACAGGAAATATTAATATCATATATTTCATAGGGAATATATCCAAATCACTAAAATCCAAATCACTAAAAGTCTGGGTTGCTTGAATCTTGTCATAGTTAATTCTCCTCAACACAGCACCCACAAGGAGGAGAGGCAGATTCATTCACCTGCTAATCTTACCTGTTTATATCAGTACATATTCAGAATCTGTAGTTGTTATGTAGACATGAAAGATAATCGTATCACCTAATAAATGCCAGAAAGTGGGAAAAAATACATGCACAATAATCTGAAATACAGCTCTCAAATATCTTATAAAGCTCTAAAAAATGAGCAATCAGTGATTTTTCTAGGTACACAAAAAATCTAGAGAATAGAAGTGTTAGTTTTTTGAAGGTGAACAAGAAGTGAGTGTATGTTTTTAATGGCCATTTATAAAAAGGTTCTTAAGCTCATATTTAGCCACCACTGAGTTTTCGGATGTACTTTTAATAATGTAAATCATACTTTTAAAAATATATGTATTTACACTCAAAATAAATAAAATTGTGCATTAAGAACATAGGAACAGTATTAGCAATTTAACAAGAATGATAACATTCAGAAGATTATCTTATTCTGATGATCAAAATAATTCTGTTACTGAATTGATTTTTCAGCAAAAAGAGTGTATTTGGCCAGAATTTCCTTTTAACTTAAATCAGTTCATTTAATCTTCTCTGCCGCCATAAATCAGCAGTTGTCAGAAGCAGAAAGTGTTTTACTTGTGACATAATGCATCTGAACTTATTAGTTTCTCTTTATTGATCTACTTATGAGTCTAAATGATGTAGAATTATTTGAATTTCTTTGTGAAGTAGGTCTTTTTTTTTTTTTTTTTTTTTTTGTCGAAAGGCATTCATTTTGTAAGCCAGATGCAAAAACACTGAGAATATGACTAATTGAAATTTAATGTTCAGGGAAAAGAATTATGAAAAAAAGAAAGCTGGCCCTCCAATGTTCAGAAGGAAGAAAGGAATAAAAGCATAGGTCTCAATTTCTCCAATCAAAAGCTTTCTGAATAAAATTCAAGATTAACTTTTTTTTTTTTGCTGAAGCGGTTAAATGGTTTAGCTGTTTGTGATGCAGTTGTCTCCTAATTATACATTAAATAAAAGAATATTTTAACAGTCTTGCATGCTGCAAGCAAATAAAAACAGACCAAATTATCTCAAATTTCTTGCTGATCCTTCAGTTTCATGAGCTTCTTTTACAGTAAGCTAAAATAGAGGTTATGAATACTACCTTTTCACTTCTGCAAGATGTTTAAGTTAGTATAAAACTCTTATTGCCCATTCAGTAGAAATATTGTGCTGCTTTGCACACCTTGTAAGTGTAAAGCTGTTGAAGAAGCTATTCTTCAGAATACTGTAATCAGCTACAAGACCTGGTTTCTAAAATCCACAGGTGTCTTTTTCAGTTGCAAATCCTAATTTTTGAAAGATTAATCTAATTATTTAAACAGTTCGGTAGATATTTGCACTTACTCATATTAAGAAGTACACATTTCTTTCTACCTTTTCTCTCTTTAGCCCCAGCTCAATAGCTCAATAAAATATGTAGGCACATAAGTGGTCATCAACTAAATGGACCAACAAACAAACAAATAAACAAAAGGAAGAGACTGCAATAGCACCTGAAGTGCATGAGCATGAAATCACTTCCCAATTTAAACCTTTGGGGATTGAGTCAAGAATATGGTCAGTACAAGATTCATTCATATGGGATGTACTGTGTTTAGAGCTGTCAGTATAATGACTCAAATAAAATGTAAAACATGTTTTGTTGCTCTATGCACAGTCATAAACATTTTTACAGCTCACCAAGTATGATTGCATATGAAATATTAACACTCTAAGGGAGCCTGAAAGAAACTGAGGGTCATTACAATGCTATCAACAAAAATTATCTAATGTACTTTCTAGAAATTGTGAGAGAAGATAAACTTGGAAGATGAATATCAAGTTGTTACTTGTTCAGAGTCATGTACATGTTTACAGAGTCGCAGGAAAATAAGCAAAGGGTAGCAGACAATTACTAAACCATTATCTTAATAAAAGATACACATGCTTATATCCACAAGATATTTTGCAGGCTATGCCTCCTGGACAGTGATTTAACATTGCTGTTTATAAGCCTTGCCTCTACCAATAAGAAAAAGCCTAGTTCATAATAGCTTTAGTCAGTTACTAATTTGGTTCAAGCTGCTGCCACAGGAGAGTCCCTAGTCATGACTAGTGGGAGTTTCCTGATAATTAGGGGTAATAGCTGCCATAAAAGCATTGAAATTACAGGAACAGAAATGGAAGCTTCGGTCTTAAATATTGTTCCCAGTTGCGTATGTTACAATTTTTTTTTAATTGTCATGCATTTCAGAAAATTCTTTATAGTACTAATCTGAATCTTCATATACTCTGCTGAATATCTGCATGATATTGCATGTCTGCAAGAGTAAAGGACACCCAAATAGAATTATTCTGAAGCTTGAAGGATTATAAGTTTATTTGGTCATTCTTTTGAGACATCATTTTGCGATTACAACACATGGATAAAGAAAGATTACGAAGTTGTGATAGGATGTCACACTTTGCTAGCTAACTTTGATTTCCAGAATATAAATAACAGTAAATATTTTGTTAAAGACACAAAGAGATAGGAAAGTGATAGTATGATCAAATGGAATGACCAAATCCACCTATTTAAAACTCTAGTCCATAAAATTTCATCAGGAGATTTCTGTGTTTTGCAACATTCTGATTCAACAGGAGACCAGAAAATTTATGTTACATCATGTGAAATCTCTCCACTCCTTCCAATAGATTTATGAATAAAGGCCATGACTACACATTTCAGATTTCAGCAGTTGAATATTATTTGGGTTAACTTTCTAATTAGATAAAATCTTTTTTAAAATGTCCAGAAAAGATGATACTGGAAATTGAGGTGGATGGAATTTTCTTATACATGTCAGAGAAAAGTATTTGGTTTGCTTCTACTTCTGCAATAATTTCTCAGGTTCAAAAGTATTATATTATATTTCGTTATTTATGTAATGTGTCTCGTTAAGAAATTCTGAGAGTGCGAGTTGTAGCAAATGAGCAAGTCAGAAATTGGGTCTTCTACAGAAAAGCAGGTTATATGAAAGTATAAATCTGAGCTTCTCGTTACACAGTAGAACACTGTATATTTTTAAGAATCATAAGGTTCCACTTTTTCCAAGTGACAGAATATTTTCTTTGTAGGTCTGAGAGAATAATAATAAAAAAAATTTAATAAGATTACAATTTGATTCCCAATAGATGGAAAAGATTTTTTTTCTTTTGTTTTTATATTGTCAAGAAGTAAAAATAATCTATTCTAACATTGTGATTGAAAATATGACAGTCCTTTAAAAACAGACGGTCTTATAGATGAAAATATAAATTGATGAAATGAATCCATTCTAATGCCATTTTTCAAATAGCTAGATAAGTAAAACACAATTTTGCTGTGGAAACGGGAATTACTGCTGTAGGAACACTATCGTTTCAGCAAAAACCTACCAATAAGTTACCATAGAGTTTAATTCTCTGGTAAGTATTCTGAGGCTTTTCTAGAATGAAAGTCTGAGACAGCTGTAAAAATTGAGCCTCCACCAGTCTACCTGATTCAGCAAGGAATTAGCCATGCTCAGGAAGTCCTTTATAAAATGCTGCATTCTGAGGCATCAAACCATAAAAATATGTGGAGCTACTGTAATTAAGCAGTGCAGAACACATGTCCACATATTAAATACTGTAGGTTAAACAGCGGCACAATATCTCTGCCTCACACTGGTGGCTGTGTGGACAGTGTTCCAATTGCCTTTAATGTATCTGTCTTCCCAGGCCAGATGGAAGAAAGGATAAAGCCATGATTTTGAAACTTTATATTCAATCTGTCAAAAAGATATTCACTGATATTTTGGGAACACACTAAAAGGTCATTTTCTGGCCTTCCAATGGTACAAAGAATAGGATGACCCTTCTCCAGGGTGCTTACACAGAAATTGCAAATCTCACATTCCTTGTTATTCTGAAGTGCTTAACCTTCTCTTCGCAGTTTGGCTCCAACATGTAATTATATACAATTATCAGCACTTTGATTGTAGTGTCCTCAATTATATTATGAAAAAAATTCTAACCTTCACCGTTCTAGGGAATAAAAGTAGAATGTATGAATGCTAAGTGAAAAGCAGATGAAAGGAACTTAAATGCTATTTAAATCATTATTGTTTACCCAGCTTCAGAATTATGTAGGTATGGACTTGTGGTTTTTAATACTTAGAAAGTAAATAGCCAATAGACCACCAGACAAGTCATTTCTATCAACACTAATCCATTACTTTCCTGCATGATACTGCAACAAAAAAAAGCCAATTCAAATCCCTTATCTCACTGTGACGAGGTCTAGAAGTCCTAGGTCCTATTCTCTAGTCTATAGGATAAATTTTGAAGGTGGAGAGTTATTTTGCTATAATCAGTTGTATTGTAGTCTTCATACTTTCAGAACTGACAGTATGTTTCAACATCATCTACGCAAAAGGCAATGAAGATCTGACTGTAAAACATATTATTTCATCATCATGTTACTCTTTATAATTCAATTATCTTCCCAGTGCAGATCCTGTGAAGTCAAGTTCTTGGCTGAGTATCTGTAGGTAAAATAATTATGCATTCAGTAATGCAGAGGTACAGTCTATGACACAACAATGTACACAGGCAATGAGAAAAGCCAACCAAATCCTAGGGTGCATCAGGCCCAGCATTGCCAGCCAGTTGAGGGAAGGGATTGTCTCCCTCTACGCTGCACTGATGTGGTCTCACCTTGAGTATTGTCTGCAGGTTTGGGTGCCTCAGCACTAAAAGGAAAAAAACTATTGGAGTGTCCAAAGGATGGCTACAAAGGGTCTAGAGAGAAAGACATATGAGGAATGGCTGAAGCTACTTGGTTTGTTCAACCTAGCAAAGAGGAGACTGAGTGGAGACCTCACCATGACCTACAGGTCCTGATGAGGTGGAGCGGAAGAGGAGGAGCTGATCTCCTCTCTCTGATGACAGTGTCAAGGCCTGAGGGAATGGCATGAAGCTGAGAAAAATGCCAGGTAGCTTTGGCTTGAAGCTGCGTAACTTCAGTGGTATTGCTCTGAGCTAAAAATATCTGTTTCTTTCACATTTAAGGAAAATGAAAAGATGAAAGTACACAAAGATATTTTTTTATTTGAAAATTTGTGTTAGACTTGTACTGCCTATGAATGAGCATCTTATAAATTCAAAACTATTCTTGAAAACAACAGTAGATCTGTCTCGATATTCATGTGCTTCTTTATTTTGCTGCCACCCATGTCCCAAATAAATAAGAATAATAAAAAAAAGAGAATACTCTCAATTTTCCTTTCTTCCAAAATGTGACTGAATTGTTACTTTCAATTTCCTGTGAATTTTTCCTTTAGTAAACAGTGTTAAATCTATATTAGACTCTATCACGTTTATAGATGGACGTGTCCATTGAATATATATATATTACTCAACAGAGCAGTCCTTCAGCACGTTATTCCTTACATTGATGCATCTATGTTTGTGATGCTAATTTTGCATTACCTGAATTAAACACCATCTGAAATACCTGACTCATAGAATTTTCATTACTTCTAGCAAGTACAATAATGCATCTTTAGAATGGTTTTCTTTTTTTTCTTTTTCTTGACTTTTTCTAATGCTTTTGCTAAGTTGATACTTAATACTTCTGCCATTCAATTGCTCCACAGTTCTTGACTGTGAGAGCAATGAGAGATCTTGAGACAACATTTCTAAGATTCCACACTGAATTTTCACTTAATTTCCTGATCATACTAATTACTTTCACCTTGATTTTGCAATTTCCCAAACTAACAAACCTGACTGGACATCAGAAATTTCAAGTAGTCCCACATTTTTGGTGCATGAACCCTTTATCTTCCTTATTAGCACAATGCACTGTTTTCACTCCAAGCATTACTTCAAACTACATGAAGTATCAAGTCTCAAAATTCAGTAGCCATGTTCGATTTCTTTGCAGTTACAGACATTTTCCTCTGGAACCATATTTCCTGTATTCATCAGAACGTCTTTCTGACAGAATTGTTATCACAGGTTGACAGGAACCCATTTTGTTTTTATCAAAACTTTTATGTCTGCTAGGCCTGCATCTTAATTCACTAATGTTCAGAAAGATGAAGAACACCTTGATTCTCCTTGGATATTTACTTACACTTGCCCTTCCCCTGTCATTGCTGATGATGATTCTTTTAAATTTTGTTTCTCTACTTCATATACACTATTAAAGTGTTAGTCTTTTTTATCTCATATTTTGTTTTAAAAGTCATAGCAAACCTAGTAAGAATAAGATTAGCTTAGCAAGTGGATTTTCTTCTTCCTATTTTTCCATCTTCATATCTGTATTTCCCTCTTCTCTGAGATTTGCTAAATCAGAAGTATAGAAAAAGAACACAGATCACATGTACTGCCTAGGAAGCCTGTTGGCAGTCCCTCAGGTTCTTTCCTATATGTGATTATTCTTTGGTCATATTTGTGTCATTTAGAACTTTCTTCTTACTCTTCTATGTATTTTCTGGGTATTTAACTTAGAGGAAAATTAAATCAGGAACATGCATCATTTCTGGAATGTTTTTATAAAAAATCACTATGTTAATAACATTTATTTGATGTCAAGATATAGTAAATAGTCACCTTCTCAAATCATTCAGGCTGGCTGAATGTTATGGGAAGCAGAACATTTCCTGGTCAATAATTAATTCAGAGCAATACATTTTAGTATACAATTATGCTTAAATAACAAATCTCTCATCAAGTTCCTATGGCCAATGGACTATCGAGATTACAGCAGTGGTACTGTCGCTAACATGTTCTCAGTAGCTCCAAAAAAAACTGGAGATTAGAATGAGATCCACCAACAGCATATTTGGCATATACACAATTGAAACACAGAAATACTGTCTATGCAACTTGGGTTTGCACATACACACACACAGCTTTTCTAGAGGAACAATAAGTTCCATCGCGATGTTCTTCTACAGGTGTATATGGCATTGTCGTTTTTTTTTTTGTAGTTTGCTAATATACACTATTTAAGCTATGCAAATTAGAAAATTAGTAAATTAGATTTTTTTTTCAACTGTTTAAATACTAGACATGCATCAGTCCAAAGAGTCACTGTCTTTTGATTCTTTTCTATGGGACACCACTTTTGGAGTAACCTGGGCTCTATGAATTCAGCACAATTACTTTCAATTTACACAAAGGAAAATAAGGCCTTTAGCTACAGATTTCCCACCCAAAAGTATAGTGTTGTCATATTCACATTCATATGTACAAACATAGATGTTAATGTGAGAATGTAAAAGTCCATTTTAATTTTTCCAGGTTCTGATTATGCAGATATTAATTTGCATATTTGGAAAAGGCAGCTTTCATCCAGGAGAAGCAGGGAGAAAAACAATAAAACAGACATAATTTTATAACTCATAAAGTATTTATTCTACATGTTTTTGTTCAGCAGCTGAAATAAGATGGAAAAAATTGCTTCCTCATCTTTCTCTGACATCAGTGCAGAACTGTTCGCAAAATAAATGTTATTCCTGCTTGTTAGCAGGCTGTGAAAGTAAGGCTTGAAATGGCTCCCTGATTACAATGTTAACACCAACACCTCCTTAATCAGTACTGCTCAACTCCCTTCAAATAAGCTCTGTATGCTGTTATGATTTATTATATTGACTATGGCTTTTTTCCATTTTGCTTTTTAGGATCTCTAAGAAAGTTGTAATTTAGTTCCTCCCCACCCCCTGGTTCCCTCAGTGAAGTGGTTGCCTTTGATTAGATTTGCTAGGATTTAGTTCAGAGGGAATCCATTTTTATTCAACTCCAGGAAAAAAAAAAAAGTCCACAAGAATGGGCATTAATAGGTTCACTGCCAAAATAAACCAAAACAAAATCCACAGTATTAGATCTTTGATATCATTTCCTTTAATATTTTGCTTTCTACATAAAAGATAGGAAAAGAATTTTCTTCTCTCCTAGTCTTGCAATTTACTTTTTGAGGAAAACACTGAATCAAAAAGATAAGACTTTCTAGAGTTTTGAAGCAGAAGAGGCAATTTATTCACTACAGTACTTTTCACAATGAACAACTATTTCTCAGGAGTTTTCAACCAATTATAAAATGAAACGTCTTCTTATTTTGAACAATATATTCTCCCTGTGTGGAACAGATTACTTATACTAAAGGACATGTTTCTATTAATACCTAGTAGAGCCTCAGATGAGCTCTCCAGTACATCAAAATACTCTTTTAGAAATACTATTTTTGAAATCAGAACATAATCAAAAAATATTCCATAGAATTACAGTCTTCTGCAATACATTATTAGTTGTAACCTTGATCTCTAACTCTGTCATATAAAAAGTTTACCTGGTGGGCATATTATCATCTATCATTTTATAGTACGATTTTTTTCCCCCTCAGATACCATTGCATATATTGTTTTGATGTTTTTGAAACAGATACACAGACAAACCAGTTATCTTGCTCCTTGCCTGCTAAGGATAAAAAATATGTTATGAATCTTAGCCTATAGTTGACTCGCATAGCTATCTAAAGATGGGAAAGAGATTTTAACAGCTTTATTACATGCTATTTTTATAACCGTCAACATGATAAAAAAAATTGTCATCTGCTGAAAAATCTCCAGTGTTATGTTATAGTTATACTTAAAATCAGTACTTCACTTGAGAAATCAGCTTTATCTCAATGAATTAGAATTTGAAGTGACAAATACAGTTAAGGAAACATCAATTAAAATAAAGTGTATAATATGGTTTAAATGTGCAGTTCTATTAGAACAATTTTTACTGAAAGATGGCATTATGATGTGTTCTTTGAAACAGCTTCCAACAACTAAACTTAAACATTTTCACACTTTCCACATTCTCTTAAGTGTTTGATTGTGTGGCTTTAAGGAAGCAGAAAGGTGAAAGTTCAGCAAGATGCACAAACCACATTGTGAGCCAATGATGAACTGGCCAGTTCCCATTGCTTTCAGAACTGCTTTTAAATTATTTGCTTTGATAATTATTCTGTTCATGAAGCCATCCCTGAAGTCTTTTGGCTTCAAAGGCATATTTGAACAGGGCAATGAATTAGAAAGAGATTTACTTCCCTGTGGGTCTCTGGCTTGACCTGGCTAACTACACTGGCAACCTTCAAAACTTCTTTAGAACAAAGGATCTTCTACAGTAACTTCTTAACGAAACTGGAATATTTTCCTTGAGGATATCAGTTCAAATCCACAAGGAGAAAAAAAAAAACCTCTTATTTTTATAAATATTTCTTCTCTGCAGTAAGTGATGCAAGAACTAAATCAAACAGGCAATTGTTTCTTTTCACAAGAGTCTGCAGTTAGTCAGTTCCTCCAATCAGAAAAAGAAGTCCCCTATGTTAACCGTATATTAGTTACACACCTGCCTGTGGGTAATATTTCTATATAAACATTTGTATTCATTGTCTTATTTGCACTTACTAACACTTCTAACTTCCAAGTGAAATACTTACACTCTCTGTCCATTCTCATGTTTATATAGTTAAACACATATTTATTAGGGAGCTCTTCTGATACTGTACAGACTATTTTGTTAAGTTAGTATAAAAACACCAGAAAAAGGACATAATGGATGTGCTTATTTAGCATTTAGAATTAGCCAAGGATGTATTTTCATTTTCATTCAAAGCTTAAAAAGTGTGCAGTCTTTGGGAATAAGAAATTATCCAAAATGAGGGAAGTATAAAATACTTTAGGCTTGATTCCATTTGTACAAATTTCTTCTTACATTGTCCTAATATGTGGGTCTTTCCAGGAGTCTATAATAGTTTCAATGCCTTGTAATATATGGATGCATAACCCGTCTAATCCTTCAGCTTTTTTCACACAATATTTAAACATGTTGCATTTGATCCATTTTGCTCAACCTTCTCTGGAATTTGCCCACCCTTTAGGGATATACATGCTATGGGAAAAGTTTAATGAACTGCAAATTAGAAACATTTATAATGCAGAAAAGAAAGATATTTGAAACTTTCCTGAGTAAATTATATATAAATAGGTCAATTACATATAAAGAACAACAATAATAACAGAAAAGATAAACCTTCTCAATCAGGTTGTGATACAAGGTATCAAAGCAACAAAAGCTAGAAAATTCAAAGGTACAGCACAGTCAAGATACAGTGAAGATACAGCCATCACAGTCTTAGTATTAAGCTCCAATTATGTGTCTTTTGAAAATTCACTCTCCAGATTCCTACTCATTCACTTTTATGAACTCCCCATTAAAACAACAGCATTAAGCCACTGTAACAAGGACTAGTTCTCGTTCATGACAATTCCATTTGTAAACTGTTAACAGTATGTTCTATAGTGAAGATGAATTCAATTGCCAAATGCAAAGATTCCATTAAAATACTGCATAAGTAAGAATGAGATAAAATGCTATCTTGGATGGAATGATCATCAAAATAGCTATTACAGCATAGGTAAAAATGAAAACAGTCTATATATTAAGATACTATCCCCATAAAAGATTCCTTCAAAATCTTCATTTTTTCTGTAAAGGAGGAGTTATTAGATGAAAGATGGCTTTTCCAAAGAGAAGGTTAAGATTATTAAAATGATTTTATATTGGACAAAAGAATGGAGATTGTCCTTTCTTCTTAAACAAATTGACAACATTTCCTCCTCTCAGAAAAAGCCAGAAAAAAAAAAAACCCTGGAAAGATTTTGGGATACTGAAGTGAGCTCTAATCAACAGTGGATCCTGAGAATAACTCTTTCTGGTGAGAAGACCTGTTAGGTTTTTTCATTCTTGAAAGCTTAAAGAAGGGAAATAAATAAATGAGAAAAAAAATGGATTACCTGAATACACAGTTATTTTACTTTAAAACAGCAAATAAAGAATGCCATTGTATTTTCTTTCTTCTTGACTATGTGTACAAATCCTTACTATGTGTAGATATCAGGAAATATTTGCACTCAGCTGTTAATCATACTATGTAGATGGAGAAAGATAACAATTTATTCAGAAATTTCTGTGTTAATATTTTATATTAATTGGGAGAGAAACATAAAGTTTCTTTCACCAGCGTAAGAAATTACTGATTTCTATATGCTCACCATTATCAATAGGATTTCAAAATCACATAACTAATGCTATGTTATATAAAAGATCTAAATATACTTTTTGAGAAGAATGTGATATCCTGTTCATCATTTATTCACTTAGTAGACTAGATTGCAGTGCTGAAGGCATCCTTAAATTGATTTTTTACAAAAATGGAAATCAGGGCAAAAGATAAAAATCTGTCCTTCATAAGTTTAAGATGATACTTGTACTGTTGGTTGAACTGGAGAGGAAGACTTTAGTATTTACAGTTCCATGTCTGGAATACCACTTCTAAATTACTGCAAGTGGTCCCCATAAATTATTTGCATATGACTGCTCTTCAGGATGCAAAGAGACAGTGTGCCAGAAGCTAAGTCAGCAAATTCTATCTAAGATGCCAGAACTGGCACATCACCATATTTTCAGCAGTGTATTACTGCTGTTCTGACAGTAGTACCATGTACTTTTGGCTTCTCAGCCCCACACATCAGCCCAAGACAGACTATGGTACTGTTGAAGAAAAAGAGCATGGGTATTGGTTAAAATCTCACTCTGAAAACCCACCCAACATGACTCCTATGTGAGAATTTTTGACATCTGGCATGAAGTTATTCCCAGTCATCATACTAGATGGAAGATGTTCTATGATCCATTCTTTTTCTAAACCATTGATATTTTCACTGTCTGTTAGGGGTTTTCTCAGATGATGCACTGGCATAGCCTTTTATAGATTTTTCTAGATTGCAGCTATGTAGAAAAATGAAGTCTGTATAACATGAATAAGAAAACAGACAAAAAACATTGCCACATGGTTAACTACGATGTGAATTTACTTAGAGCAAAAGCTACTTTTAACATGAAGCTGTATACATATAGTTTTAGATTAAGGTCCTCGGTTTTATCATTTGTATATTAATGCTAACCATCACAGTTCTATTCTTTAACAAGGTTTGAATAAATTTGATAATTAACTTTAAAAAATTTGGAAATTTATCAGCTGTTAAAAAAAGTGATGGTACCAGCGGTGTTTACCAATAATGGTGTAAATACTCTGAATACCAAAACAAGATTGTAAACTCAGCGCCTTTTACAGAAAGCAATTTTTTTTCCAATGGTTAATGAAATGTCAAAGTATAAAATAGTCAAATTTATTTAAAAACGAAAAAAAAACCCGCAATGCCTGAAACCTTGTGCACTCAGATTTAGCCCGAAGTAAATTTTTACTGCTAAGTTATAAACAACCCAAAATAGTAAGTTACATAATACAAGTGCTGACACCATCTCAGCTACATCCTAGATTGCAAATAGCAATGCTATCTATCATGAGTCAGACCCGTTGTGTGTTTCACAGAGGTGGTTTCGTTTTCAGAAGTACTTTACCACTGATGGCCCACATCTGCATTACATAAACTTTCATGATGAAACATCACACCAGTTCATCTGCAAAGTATGGAACAGAGATCACCTTTGTTTAATTAGTTCTGGGTTTGCCTAAAGGCTTTAGGAACTACAAAATTTGCAAGCTTGTTTTTACAAATCAGTTTTGAAGTAAAATCTGTCTTTTTCTGTTCCTCCATCAAGGTAACATGTTTTGCTCACATTTAACTTTTTTTTTCTCCCCTAAAGAGCTGTTTCGGATACTCAGCTGCTTTTTCTGCTCAATAGTTCACCAAGGGCACCATATTATCTGCATTATTCATTACTGGAGCTGCCATATGCTTTAGTTAGATTGTAAACACAAAACAGTTTCTAGGCAAAATGCAATGTCTTCTACAAAAAATCATTAATTATGTAATGCACAAATCTTTCCACAGTAACCTCACCTCTTTCTTTGGTAAGTTGGTTGGCTATTTTTATTAAATAATGCTCAACTGCCATATGGACTGCAGTATTCAAGTTAAGTATGAAACTGAAATATGGCAATACCTTATGAATGTGTAAAATCATTTTCCAATTAAAACTATTTTAGAACACTACATGCACAAAATAATTTCATATAATTATGCACATCAAGAACAAGGGATTATTTAATCACCAAAACATTACACAAATACTTCAATTTGTAGTCAATCAAAGTGCTCTATATTAGCATTGAACATGCCTCAGTGAACAAATTCTATCAGTTTGAGGAAACCAGAGCAAGTGCAGTAACTGCAAAATAAACATCAAACAGAGCTCTTTATTCCTGATTGCTAGTTCTAGTATTCCTGAATTATTCTTACCATTACATATTTATGCTCCATGCAGTTGAAATGAATAGTGTGCAAAAAATGTTCTGAAATTTACTTTTAGATTTCTGTGTTCTATGATCAACATTGCTGAAGTCAAGAAAGAAATCAGTTCTTTTCATATGAGCAAGACTATTTGCCTCTAAGAGGAAAATGTTTCTATGGACAGACAGGTGTTTGGACTGATGAATTAGAGAAATCCTCCATGACGGCATCTAGCACACTTTATGCTGAAGTAGAAGAGCATGACATGTAGACTACTGAAGACCAGCATAAGCAATAATTGGTAAACAGCAAGCTAGTGCTTGTTGGTTTGTTATTCTTTTGCTGTATCATATATATGCTTCTCTTTATTTTAATAGTGGTCCTCAATATAAAAAAAATAAATATAGAATTGCCTTCGGAAATTTTCTCCACAGGGCACTGTTTCTATTATGTGTAAAATTCAGTTATCAACTGCATTTCATGTAGATTGCTAATTCAAAGTGACTGGAGAAGTCTGATAAAAAGAAGATTTTGCAACAGATTCGTCATAAACAGGGATGTGCTAATTAAGTACAAAATTGTCCTTATGCTTTCCTTTGCCAACACAAAAACTTGCATAGGTAACAGATCTTCACTGTTCTGAAAAAAATCCTGGATTGTAGGAGAATACACAATGATAAAATGATATTCTCACAATGTCTGATAGTTCGTTAGAAACTGAGCTGAGCTCTCTAACAATTCTTCTTCACGTAATTGCCTATTCAAGATAAGACAATGAGGGTGTAAAATGTAAGGAGTGAGAGGATGACAGGGAAAAGGCTGGTAGTTCTGGTGCCTAACAATGACACAAGTACGTTTCTTCATGATTCTCACACTGCTACTGACTGAATGTAGCTGTAAACAGGATAACTTCCTTTTCCTGTCTTGGGAATCCAAGGAAGAATATAATTTTAAAGTATCTTGTAAGAAATGGTCTTGGGAGCGAAGGCATGTAGAAGATTCAGACTAAATGAGAAACATCTGAAATAAGTAGTGCTGATATAATGCACTTGGTCATTTATAAGACGTGGTTTTGTCACTCTGATCAAGAGGTATGGAATGAATGCATTTAAACGTTGCTGTTAGGCTGCAAACATTACTACATATTTCTAGTGAGATGCTTATCACTGTTTATTAGAACATTTGAGGAAGGAAAGTAGGAAAAAAATATACAAAAAGCTTCTACAAATGATCCTAAGGCTGTGAGAGTTTTTAAATGAAAAAAAAAAGAGAGAGAGAGAAGTCACTGACACTATGTGATCCTGTTTGCTCTGGAAACTGGGTGTAAGTAGTTGATATATACTTTAATAATACCACATATTAACAAAGAAGGATATCTAAAAGAGAGATTAACTATCCTAGAAGTAGTCACTATAATAAAAAGGATAGGCACTATTACAGATAAGCAGCTGTACTTGATTTCACACAACAAAAGGCAAGTGCAGTACATACAGAAAGGAGATCCTTTGAACAGCATAGGAAGTCATTTGGCACTAGTCTTACTCCATCAGAAACACTTTTTCTATTGTCAGCATGTTCAGCTAAGGAAGGATGTTAAAGACTACAAACAGTGCAGAGAAAACACATGTAAATGTTGTTTTACCATAGTAAGCAGAAGTAATAGTTTAATGTCTTTACTGAAGATGAGAAAAAAAGTGCACGTAAAAGTGCAAGTATTTAGACATCAAACTGCACACAGCTGACAATACACTGAAGGTAAGGCTGCTTTGGAGAGAGACCTTGACTGAAGAAGTGGGATGATGCTTCATAAAGGTAAATGCAAAGACCTGCCCCAGAAACAGAATGACTCACATATCAGTACAATCTGAAGGTCTACTGGATAGAAAGCAGCTTCGGAGGTTTGGAGGAAAGGAGGTGCAGATCCCTGTAGTCAGTGAGATAGATATTAATCTGCTCTGTGCCTTTGTGGCAAAGTCCAACCACATACTATGATGTACTAGCAAAAGCATTGCCAGCAGGTAAAGAGAAGTCAACATTGCCCTTACACAAGGCTTTTGAGACTGTATCTGGAGTATTATGTCAGGTTTTGTGCTCCAATCTGACTTCACTAGTCCTTGTATCTCAGAATTATCACAGTGCATAAATACTTATACAAGAAACCAAATGTCAATAGTTGAAGACAAGTGATGTGAGGAACAGAGGGTAAGATCCAGTTCCTGGAAGCTGGAGATAGAAATTCAGTCTAGCTACAACATGTGCATTTTA
The DNA here is from genome assembly GCF_002078875.1 of Numida meleagris. NCBI lineage: Eukaryota > Metazoa > Chordata > Aves > Galliformes > Numididae > Numida > Numida meleagris. The sequence goes on along the minus strand of NC_034415.1, from coordinate 18,207,613 downwards.
AATAGCACAGATAACTAGAAACAAGAACAAGAGCTGTGGTGGAGAGTCCAACTAATGGAAATCTTTAAATCAAGATAATATTTTTTTTCCCTAAAAATAGTCTGTTGTTCAAATGAGAATCAACTGAGGGAAACCCTATAGTTTGCTTTAAACAAGAGCTCTGATTGTTCAAGGGTTCATTCTGGTCTTACAGAAAATGAATCCATGAACCTTAAGTCCTTCTTTAACACCATAATGTGTACAATATACATGTTCCAACTGAGGTCACACTTTTTCAGTGATCACTATGGACAGTCTCAGGACAAAGATAAAGGCAGAGAAGGCTTTTGAGCATGTCTGAATTGGAGCTGTCTCCTCTATTTTTTAATATAAAGAAAGATAATTTATCAAGCGGGTAGATCTGAGGTCAGAGACTTTCTAGAAGTTAACAGTGTAGATATTATCCCTAACTTTGAGCCACTGGCATATTCACCCATAATTATCAGTAAGGTTATTATGCATCCAGAATGACAAGTTTGTATTTCTGCCAACCAATACCGAAGCTGTAGGGGTATCCTAAATTAGCTTTTCTTTCCCCTTAAGACCTTGAGAGGTAGAAAGTACTTTGGCTGATGAATGAAACATCCAGCCCAGAAAAATGTAACAGAAGTAGTGAACATATTTCTGTTGGAGAAGAGAGTGACAGAACTATTATGAAAATCTAAATATAATTCTGGAACATATTCTGTTGATCTTCTGAGCATCTGTTATTTGGACTGAAGGCCCAGAATATTTTAGATGCTCAGCAGAGTTTCACCAGCCTTTGAAATAAGTTTATGATTTTTTTTCCAGAAAATATAGAAGTCAATTTATAGATTAATATGCTAGAATACTTACTGATGTACTGTGTATTATATAATACTGTTGTATTATATCTTTCTATAATATGGAGAGTGAATTCATCATATGTATATATCTTTCACTATCTGACATGCTTTTGTACAGATATTGCCCATACATAGTAACAAGTTTTTAGAGTATTATTCAGCATTTTGTACTAACATGAGTAAAATTGTATTATATTATTGTAATACCTCAGTATGTTGACTTATATAGAAAAGTTATTTAATACAATGGATTTCATATTTATTTCTAGCAGATTGCACTTGCAGAGATAATGCCTATGCAACCTGAATTACTTGACAAGGGATTGATCAGGAAATAGTTGACCTCTTTCATCTTTTGTAAAGCCTATGAGAAGACATAATGAAAAAGGGATAAGACTCAACTTAGAATAGGATGGCAGATAACAATAAAATGCATCTCAGATTACAAGTCAATGGATAAAAATGTAAGTTGCCTGTTTCTTGTCTAAAGCCAATGAAAAATATTAATCAGTTTTGATTAGAATTTCTTTATACAAGAGAAGAGAAATTGTGTACAGCAAATGTAATGCAGTGTCAAATAAATAATACTGGAAGCCTACCAAGCTGGAAATTCTTTTGTTAATCTTTGCCATTCCAAAGGGGCTTGCATTATCAGGTCTTTATATTTTGAGCTAATACTAGAGCAAAGCAAGCGTGGAAGAATACAGAGTCCCCTGTGGCTGCAATTGAAGCTCTAAAAGCCTGTTTTTCATTTTTAAACTGATCCTTTGGGCATAGGTAATATTCAAAGAAGCATTTTAAAGAGAAAATGAAACTTTAAAAGCTTTAAAATGCAGTTGTAGGAAATTCAAGATGCTGTCTGTGACATCTCCTATCTTACTGATAGCCTTATGGGAAACAGCAACATTCAGGGCTTCTCTGGCTGCAAGATGTTTTTCTTGAGGATCATCACAAATTTGCAAAATCAAAATCCTTACCATGAAAAAAAAAGAGATTGAAAGAAGTTTGTTTCAATTGAAAGATTATACCTTTATAAAGAAAAAGTAATAACAACTCTGGTCACATTAAACATGTAAAGATAGTGAAAACAGAAAGAACTGTGTGTTCTGACTTGCAGTATGACATTCCTGCAATATCAGTGACTGTATGCAGTGCACATTCCCAGAGTTGGGTGAAGAGCAAGGGACTACACAATGGCAGACGTGTCTGAGTGAACATGGACAGGATCTGGAAGGAGACGAAGCAAAACTTTCAAGATTTTATACTTATTTCTGGTTTCTGCACAGATCTAGCTAAATGTTGCTAGATTTCAAATTTGCGCTGGCTAAACATTATTTTTTGAGGAATAAAAAAAAAAGAAACTGAAAAAATTGGAAGAATATTCTTGTTTTTGTTTTGTTTTGAGAAATTCCTGAAATACTTGAAAACCTGAGAAAATTAGGAACTCTTATCATTTTTAAATCAACCAAATTTTGAGCCTATCCAGATTCTGCTGTGAACTTTCAAGGTATGACAGCTTTCTCTTGTTCCTTTAGTAAAGTCCATTGATCTTCCAAATCAACTCTGAAGCAGAAATGCTTTTTTTTTTTTTTTTTTAATCTTTATAAAGGCTTAATAATTTTGGACATTCTTTCCAGCTTTCTTTCCAGTGCTGTAATACAACATTCACTTACAGGAAAACAGAGAGTGAAACAGGTTGGGTGGAGAATGGCTTGAGAACAGCTGAAAGGAGAAGGATTTGGGGGTGTCGGTTGATGAAAGACTCAACATGAGTCAGCAATGGGCGCTTGTAGCCCTGAAGGCCAACCTTATCCTGGGTTACATCAAGAAAAGCATGACCAGCAGGTCAAGGCAGGTGATTCTGCTCCTCTACTCAGCTCTCATAAGACCCCACCTGGAGTACTGCATCCAGTTCTGGGGCCCCCAACACAAGAAGGACATTGAGCTGTTGGAGTGGGACCAGAGGAGGGCCATAAAGATGGTCAGAGGGCTGGAGCACCTCCCCTACAAGGACAGGCTGAGAGAGTTGGTGTTCTTCAGCCTAGAGAAGAGAAGACTCTGGGGAACCCTTATAGCAGACTTCCAGTACCTGATGGGGGCTTACAGGAAAGCTTGGTAGGGACTTTTTATAAGGGCATGTAGTGACAGGATAAGGGGAAATGGTTTTAAACTGGAAGAGGGTAGACTAGTTATTAGGAAGAAATTTTTACCACGAGGGCGATGAGACACAATGCAACAGGTTGCCCAGAGAGGTTGTGGATAAGCCCTACCTGGAAGCATTCAAGGTCAGGCTGGATGGGGCTTTGAGCAACCTGACATCTGAACACTTCATTTTTCTTGGCTCAAAGATCCTTTGTGAGGCTTTTTGCGATAAAGACAATTTTACATTTGAAAGTATTTCTTGTTTGCCTTCAAAAGGGAGCGCTCAGGATTGTTAACTGGCTGAAGACTTGGCCTGTGAGCAAATAACTCCTGCTTGGTACGAGAGACTGGAAGATGATACCATCGTATCCTGTGAAGACAAGATGGTGCTTCCCTGCTTCCTCTTATCTGCTGACTTAAATTTGCAAGTCCTGGAAGACAGAAACAAAGGAGTTCCTGCTGAGATCCCAAAACCAGAAGCTGTCACTCCAAAAGAGCTGACTCAACCACGCTGGAAGTGGTTGGTAAGTAAGTAAGAATTTGTTCTGTCATTGAAAGAGTCGTCAACTGAACAACACAACCTCCAGCAACCCATCACTACTGAAGATCATCATCTGACACTAGAAGCAACGCTGGAACCGCGGTGGCAGCTATCTCTCTTGCTTTCTACAAAGACTCCTTGCTTTTATTTCCTATCCCAGTTCTATCATCTGTCTTTCTCTCCCCATCCCTCTAAGCGACTAGAATTTGTAATAAACTGGTCGGGCAAACATTTGACCCATTGCATCTTAATCTCGCTGCTGAGTATTCATATGAATCAAAGAATCTCCTCTCCCTCCAATAATTGGAGTGAGACACCTGGTGTAGTGGGAGGTGTCCCTGACAATAGCTAGATAATCTTAAAGGTCCCTTCCAACCTAAACCATTCTATGATTCTATGACATATTAATGGTAGGATCATAGATGCCTCATTTCTGTCACTAGCAAAAGAAAAACTGGGAAAAAAGTAATTTTAAAGCAAATTCTGTTGAAAAATCCTCTAAAATTCCTTATGAAGTGATCTATAAAGTCTTTTTCTTCCTAAATATAATGTAGTCTGTACACTAATATCTATATAGCTGTAGGCATATAAATGAAAGTTAGTCATATACATTTGAAATGGAAAGTTACCAGTCAAACTGAAAGACTAGACACAAAGAAGTAGAAAGCTGGGAGTCAAAAGCAGTTTCTGCAAGGACACACCATTATAGGATAAGAATTTCAAACTGAGATAGAGGGGAAAAATCCTCTGAAATACGTTTATCAGCAAATGACCCTGATCAGCTGTGTTCCATCTGAGAAAGATCATTACTGCAGACATCAAGGTAGCACAGAAGACAGGTTAAAAATGGGTTTTAGATTATTGACACTTACTTTTTATTAAAGTTTATTTACAGCTAGGGATAAGAGAACATAGGCCCAGAATTATGGAACTTCTTAAAACTTCAGAGATTACATCTTTGAAAACCTTCGCAAAATTTGTAAAGTTTCTATTTCTTGCATTAATCCTCTCTGAATGAATGTCTTTCAAATGCAATGCTCTAATTCTTTCAAGTTTTTATATTTTAATATATTTTCATATATGATTTGTTTTCTGCTGATACTCTGTCAGTGGCTGAGCCTTTCTTGAGTAAAACACTTGCTTAAAGGCTTTGCTGAATAGGGAGAGAATTAAATAAGTGTAATGATTTAAGTTCTCTGTCCAGTCAGGATTTATAGGTCATATACAGTACATAGCTACCTGTCTAAAGGACAGACTCTATTGGAAATGGGATGAGGCTGGAAGGGGCATTGAGCAACCTGGTATAAAGGGAGGTGTCCCTGCCTATAGCAGGGGAGATTGAACTAGATGATCTTAAGGGTCCCTTCCAACCCAAACCATTCTATGATTCTATAAACTCACTTCTAAACTTACAGGTCACCTGCAACTATTTTCTTTTTCTTTATTAACATGAGGTTTTCACACAACCTACACTGATGATTGATGCCTAATGATGTGCATACAATTACAATGCACTTTTGTATTTCTGAAGAAACATTCTTCTCTAAACAATTAGAAAAGATAAAAGAAATTCATAAAGCTTCAGTTTCTTCAAAGCAGTTCTTTCTTTGGGAGAGAAAGCAGAATTTATTTACCCATAGACTGGGCTCTAAGAAATACAAAAGATCATTTATGATGGCCACTGATTCAATAAGGAATCAAAAAGGGAAGTTGTAAGTACTTATTTCTGATGAAATTTCTCTTCCCAAACTTGTTTTCTTCATTAATGAAGATTCAGTAGAAAAAAAATGTCCAGGTGCAGAAGCATTTCTTTTCTGAACAAGTGATGTAAGAATACATACATTTTGATAATTTCTGAAGACTGCTTAGAGCTAATGATGCAAGATCACTCAAAACCAGATGTAATTATACAAGACTGTTAATCATATTAGCACACTTACATCACTACCCTCATTCTGAGCTGTCCAGTTGCACCTTCTTTTACAGTAGATAATGTTGTTTCATAACTTGCATACACTTTTTTCCTAAAGATATTTTTTGTTACTATTTTCACTTAGTTATACATGTAAAAAGAAACTATCAAGTCTGTCAAAATACTACCACATGGACAGGCAAGAAGATTTAGAGTATGTCCGGATATAGACCATGCTTCAGTTCTGAGTTTTCAGACTAGGGTTCCTATAGAAAGCAGATAGTTTCTTTACATTTCTATGTCATTTTCTTGATGATTGTAGATTCTCCATTCAAAGCACACATGTAACTGCAAGAACATGTGCAAATACTGAAAAAAACTCCACCAACAAACCTCCTTAAATATTAGACAACTCACTACTGAGTTCCAGCTTCTGTGCTTCTTCCTTTGGAAGGCAGTTCCAGAAATACATTATTTTAATAGCTTAGAACTGTCTCATTTCCAGCTAAATACATGTACAGCCATCACCATTTTTTCCTTGTGACAGCATTGTCCTTTAGCTTACAATATCATCACTCAATATTTACTCTTGCAAAGTGTTTTTTAGACAGAAATCATATATGCTCACATACTTCGATAGTTTTACTGAGCTAAAAAATTCAGACTCTTCAAAGTTCTTCTTGCTAAACAGGATCCCAGTCCCTTAATCATCCTAGCAGCCCTCATGTGTACTTTTTCACATTTGAGGTTACTTTTATTGTGCATTGGTTCCCACGCAGATCCCAGTGTTTAACTGATGTCTGCCTGCATTCTCATGCTATGGTAACAGTATCATAATGGCTGTGGAAACATTCTCTTAAGCCCCAACAATTACAGCTTCCTGAAGCTTGCTGATATAAGGCTATCAGGCAGAGAAGTAGAGAATGTTATAATTTTAAAGAGATGTTATGTGAGTAGGAGCCTCTACAAAAAGAACACAGCATCATTGCTGAAGTTGTATCTGAGTTGGACATATGATTTCATGTTTAAAATTTGAAGCAATGTTTCAAAACATTTTGTTTCAACATATGCAGGAGAGCATATATGATGTTTTTTTGTCCTCATCCCAGTTCAATGGAAACTAACTATTGTTGGTCTGGAAACTCTAGTCTCATAAATATAATTCAGAAAATTAAAAATTTCAGATTTAATTTCAGGTCAACTGTAGTTTTTTATTCTATTGTAGTGAAACATATGTTTGTCCTGTAAATTTAAAAGGAAAATCTATTTGGGAAAGCAAAAAATAGCACAACAAAATCTGACACTTATTTCAGTGGATTTAATTCCATGGGAGGAAAATCTTTTTATTCTCCTATGGACAGGAAGACATTATAGTAGCGTAGATTGGGCCCATACACAGTGAACCACTGATAAAGCATATCTACATGTTACTAAATATTTTTAAGGAAATACAGTGTACAGTAAACTTATAAACTACGTTTTGTTGCTGAATCCAGTGAGAATTTCATGTTAAAAATTTAATCAATGGTTATTGAAGGAGATATTGTAACTCCTGGATCACACCAAAATTACTAGTTTCTTTTCCTTAAAAAATACAATATTCTGTTTGTAAATGTTGAATATTTTTTTTGAAGAGAGATGAAGGGAATAATTTTGGTCCATTTCAAGCATTACTTGACACATTTCTGAATCAAGAAGAGGCAGCCGAGTTCTAAATTTCTCAGCTCGTGCTTCCTATCAAACGAGAACAGGGAATTACTTATGTTTTCTTGAATGTTTTTTTTTCATACCCAACCAATGGTTTAACTTATCTGGTAAGACACAGAGATCAATATTTTTCATGAGGATAATGTATCAAGCATCTTCTCTGAATATTATCTTCCTGCTCTTTTTTGTTTGTTTGTTTTTAGAGCAAGTTTTTGCCCTAAGCAGATTTCTTTTATTAATTTCATCGATTTTCTTTTTCTCTTAAATTTCTTTAATTGCAGAATCTCTTTTGGAGAGCACTGCTTGTTTATTTGCTTGGTAAGGTAGGTGGTAAGTTCAGGTACTGTGTCAATAAGAGCCAAGAATACTTTCCTAGTATACTATCTCAGCAGTGCACAGAAACTTCTGAGATGCTGAGGGCCAGATCTTCAGCTAGCATAAATTGTCATAGCTCCACTGACATAAATGTTACAATGACAATACCTGAGGCTTTTTTTCTATATACATCATGCCACGTATTTAGTGTTATTGCCTGCACTGTAACTCTTCCTTGTGTTCTCACAGCCCCTAAGGTTGCAGACAGTTTATAAGTATTCACAGAATCAAGACCACTGCATACCTATATTGTACTTTGCTTTGCATCATTTCTCATTACTATTACCTATCCTTTAGTTCTAATTGGCTGCTAACGATAAAGTGAGGTGTATTGTGGATCCTCAAGTTGCTCATTATCAAAAAATATGGGCATGTCAAGATTAAGAGAACAAAGGAGTTCTTTGGGATCTGACAAAGCTGTTAAGGAATCTTTTGTGAGTTGTCCTTCTGTTGCTAAATGTATTGCTCTTTCACAGCTATTGCTCTTGTGAATCATGCAGATACCCATGACCAGATGATATGGGACTCCAGCATTAAACAGCTTTCACTAAACAGCTTGGAGGATTTCTTTGTTATTCAAACCATGAGGTGAAAGACTAGCAGCAAACCACCTGCCCACCAGTCATGGACACCTTCAAGTGACAATGGCCTGGTGTCAAAGCTGCAGATACTAAATGACCCGTGTGCATTCAGGACGATGCTTTCACAAATTAATCAATACATGCCAAAACCAAGCCCTCCAAAAGCTGCATACCATTTCAAGGCTTTCTGAATGATATTCCATTTTGGACACAAAAATTGGATCATGGATATTAAAAAAGGATTTTCAGCTCACCAGAATGAATTGCATTGAACAAAAGAACTCGAAATAAAAAATGTAAACAGCTTCCTCATTTCTTTCTCATAAAATTTCAAAAGATAATAAAGTATTTTGATAGATTCTGTGGTAAAAATGGTAATGGAAATGCCAATGATTTTCAGTAAATAGTGTTCTGTTCTTAATTTTGGTTTTGCCTGCCTTTTAAGGGCAGCAAACCATTCTCATATTAATGAATATGGACAGAATTAAGTGATTAGAGTAGAATTCAATCAATAATAATAAACTATCCAAACAGTTGGAAGAGTTTTAAGTGATCCATTTGCTTTTTCTCATATTCTTGTGAGCACCAAATCAGTACACACGAAAACTCTATTTCTAGAAATAGTAGAAATAATAGTCTTATTCTGAAAATAAGTAATTGTACTTATAAGAACTCAGGTTAGTAGAACTATCACAAGAATGATTAGTCTTATACATGTTGGAAGATGCAACTGTGGTGGCTGAAATAAGCATTCATGTTGAATGATTTGGGAAAAAAAACCACTTTGTCTAACTACATCTACATCTATTATTTTTTATCACTGAAAAAGTCAGTGATGAGAATTCAAGTGTTATTTTAGTGTGTTTATTTGCATTGTGTTTACCAGTACCGAACAGACAATCATAAAATCACATATTTCTTTCAGAAATCTAAACCCAAACATCAGTGTCTACTTTCTTAGTGCCGTTCTTCATTAAGAATTGGTAACAAATCGATTAAAGCAAACAAATTCATAAATCCGTGCAATTTGCTGTGGATTCACCCAACATCATTGGATTATAAGAGTATCTTCAAAAACTGTATATTTCTCACAAAGATAAAGAATTTATAGTATCATCTATAACAATGATACATGCAGTGAAATATATATATAGCAATTGTAATAATAGCTTCAGATTAATGCAGTACCTAGAGATTGGTGACCAACGAAGATAATGGTTCCTTCACTTTTATCAGGCAAAAATGGCCACTTGCCTTTATCATTACTTCATAAGTATATCTTAAATTTTAAGAATGTTGCCATGGCTAATTGCAGTATTTAATTATCAAATACATAAGTTTTAATATTTAAAAGGCCAAAAATATGTACCACAAAAAGTAGTATAAAAATCAAAAACGAAGACAAGGTTTGCTTTCATTAGCTGAACTCAACTAAGGCTCTTTTATCCCTTTCTTCTCACTGTAATAATAAACAACTTGAGCCCCTTTTGAAACCAGCACAGATGGACCTGAAGAATAAAAAAATGTTGATTGACTGGCACTGCATGCAATAATTTGAAATAAGCACAATGTTTTCAGGTAAAAATGGAACAGTGCACTGTTGATATAGGTAAAAAAGAGGTCCCTTCCTACTGCCTAGGGCAGGCAGCAGAGTGGAGATGGACTGTAAATAAGGCCTACCAAGCATGACAGAATCATTTTTTTCCCCACACACTTTTCAGCTAATCTGTAACATCAGACTCATAGCTCTCCAGTTTCTGCAGCTTTACCTAACCTGCCACTGCTTCTGCAGTTATGGGGCTTGTCCCCAGATTTCTGGGGCTGTAGTCCTTGATGAGGTGATTCCTAGGTACCAAGCTCCCTCATGGTGCCCATGGTCTAGTATGCCATCACCAGCACAGCTGAGAGATGCTGAATTGCAGCTGCTGCATTTTGGTAACAGGACAGATTTTAGGTTTAACAGCCCTGGCCACATTTGTGCTTTCTTTCATATTAATATTACAGAAAAATAATCTGAAGGGCAAGGTCAGACATAGGCGACATCTCCCATGTGGACTGCATGGCTGTGCCTGTGGCTCCAGCATCTACAGCAGCTGGCATACCAGCTTTTATGCAGATCTTAAAACCTGGAGATAGGGCTGCAGATTTTCCTTTTTTCTATTTGTGCTTCGGTAGCTCTGTAATTTCAGGTTGCACTCTTGCTAGCCTGAAAAAACAGAGAAGACATGAAGTCTTGCATTTTTGTCAAGTGATGATAGTTTTTTTTTTTTTAATCTTTTTGAAATCTCTTTGGAATAGGTAATTTCTTTAAAATCCCAGATGTAAACGTCAACTTTACTTGTGGGTCAAACAAAAAGAAAAAGTGGCTGAGGAACAGGTGTGGCTGTTCTATTTACCTATTCAGTCACTGAGGTTACCACACATGACACAATCTATTAGGTCTATGGAATATGAGGCTTTCACAGCAGTTCACTGTTGTGCTGTAGAAACAATGCAGCTTTGTTTCTTACTGTTTAAAATGCTGCTTGTGCTGAATCAAATATATAAAAGTATTTAAGGAAAAATGAAGCAAAAGTACGAAAACTGCTTAAATAATCATTTAACATAGTACTTTATTTTAATATGTACCTAATTGAAACAACAAATGTAATTTTTCAAGATTATGTTTTAAACATAAAAATCAAGTTTAAAATATAATCTTGAAAAATGAAATATTTTAGTTAAGAAATGTAAAAAATTTGTTAGTTCACTATCAAATTCTTTTCATAGTGGAAACAGTTTGAAATTAACTTGGAGTTGTAAAACCTTTTTATAAGCCAAAGGTTTAAAATAAAACTTTTTGCTTAGTTCAGTCGATTTTTGCTTTTATCATAGAAACTTGACTGGCATAGGCCTTTGCTTTTGTTTTCATCCTCTTTTTGCCAATTAAGTTTCACAAGTTTTGGTTGTATATTTTTGCATACTAATGCTAAAGTTCCAGAATAGGTAGTTTCTAAATAACATATTGTCTTACTTATTGCTTACTTATTTTCTTGAAGATTGTATTTTGTCCTCTTTCCAGTTTCACACTCCTTTGATGGGCATATGTACTTTTTGCTACTGCTTAGCTGTATTAGGATCTGTGTCAGTGTAGCTGATTTATTATAATGTAAGTCTAAGAAAATGGTATTTGACACTATGGATATAGAGAGGTATACAACAGGTTGAGGAGAAAGAAACATAATACGAAAAAATTTTGCTAAAATAAGAGGCTACTAGTTTCAGCAGCATCTGACTCTATTGCTTAGCTCTGAACCAGTAGACAAGCCAGAAAGAACATTTATCCAAAGACAAAACATGACATAATGACAGTGAAAATGTTTGATCTGCTAAACTCTGTAAAGCTCATTATATTACAGGGAAATTGTTTTTCACCGGTCTCAATCAATGCTATTCTATTGAAGGGCCTCCAGTCTTACACCTGGCAAAGACTTCTTTGCAATTAATCTATTTGAAGAGAGCCACTGAGAGTTTTCTTTGTCATAGGACCTCAGGAACAGGCCTTAAGGCAGCTCTTTGAGAGCCAAAGGATAATAATTTCACTTTCCAGTAACATATTTCAATTATAGTATAATTAAACCAAACATTGAATCCATATCTTAGAATTGGTACGATGGAAATTGGAGAGCTCGATTAGAAGGTTGACATTTCAAATTACAGACCAAAAGTTAGGGCAGGCTTCTGGATTCAAATCTGGTACTACAACAAGTAAAGTTGATATTACTGCAGTTAGAATCTGTTAGTGGGGCAACTGCTTGAAGAGATCTCAGCACTACTTCTGAGAAGCACTGAGTGGTTAACAAATGTATCAAACTTCCAAAGATTTCTCAAAACAGCATGTGAGAAACATACCATTAATGGATGTAGAATCTACGAGCTACCATATTTCATCTTCCTGCAGAAAAGCCTGCTAATAGACATGATGAAAGAGGAAACACTCTTGAAGATCCACCAGTGCAAGTTTTTTTTGGCAAAGTTTATGTGATCAGAGCTGATGCATATTTGTAAATAGCCTTAGTGCGCGTACACCTACATTTTATAACTGAAACATGATTCAATAAGGAGCTATCCAAATGGCATTAAATTATACCAACATAGTTGACTTCCTTATTAATGCAGTCATAGTCTAATTTTCCTCACATGCAGTTATTAAAATAATGTTGATGACCTATCTGAATAATCTTAAGAGATACAAAGATACCATTCTTAGAATTATTGAGAAATCCAAAACAAAGAAAAAAACCACCAAAACCCTTGAGACAAGGACTCTGATTTTTAAAAAAATTTGTTAATTACTGAAAAAGTGTTCTATATTTTGGAAGTACAGCACCAAATGTATGTATTTTTTAAAAGCTAATTCAATTAACATTTAAGCATAATTGCACATATCCTTCATTTACAGAAATATTTAATGGACTTAGAATCAACCAACTTCTAATAGTGATTAGAAATAAATTACTTACTGTCACCCTTACTGTCAAAGCAGTTTCAGGTTTTGCAGTCGTCCTCTGTTAGCTTACTTCAGTTTTTAAATCACATTCAGTAGAGGATTACAGTCCTGCATCTCTGAAATTTATAATGAAAAGGAATAATTACATCTGCAGCTAACATTGTACTATTTGAAAAAGGTAAAATAAACAGATGTGTCTAAAGCAGCCTTAGAAAATAACTGAGAAATGTCTAAATGTATCATAAACAGCAATAATAATAAAAATACGGCCATAAACTGTCTAAAGTATTCTGTGTACTTTTGTGTGTCTACCTACACTGTTCAGCAAGCCACAAAAACCATGAGAACAGAAAACCTTTTGGGTAATCTCCTAAACCCCTAAACAACAAACAGGAAGAGGTTCTAACATGTAATTTATCAAGCTGTAAGTTTCTATTGTTATGAACAAAAACCTAGTAAAACAAAAATAAATGAATAATGTGAGTACAATCTTGGGAAAAGTTGCTTAATAATAAAAAAAAATTTAGCATCTTTAAGTATGAAAATCAAGGCATTTAGATTACATCAGCAGAGGAAAAAAAAGTCCTAAATGCAGTCAGATGAACATATGCAAAAAAAATCTTTATTTTCCTTGAATATCCATGAGCTACTGGAATAAGAAAATTTTTTTGTTTGACCTGACACTTTCTTTGGCAAAGGATTTATAAGCATTAATATCTACTCATTTATATGCATCTGAGAAAAATGCCTGTGGCATTCCAAGATGTGAACGCTGTATTGACTACATTCTAAACACCCCAAAATACCACAGAATTAGAAAGAACTAGGCTGCTCACGTTTTTCAGGTATCTTTTTCTACAGTATGCGTGAGTGTTCACCTTGCTCATACCTTGATGATATTTGTGTCTAGTTAAAAAGGAAAACAAGAAACACAGGAATATTTTTCCTATCTTATTGTTATGTACTATCCTAGATATACAGAGACTATATATAGAATGAAGGATAGTAGAGCACAACTCCTGTGTTCTTGTTTAAAAGAAACTTTCACGGACCATCCGCTATACCCAATAATCACACCTCGCGCTACATGGAAATCTGTGTCTTTTACAGATTTCCCAATGTCTTCCATCAAGATAATAAAAGTGCTGCCTGTTTTGTGCATTCAGACCCTGTAAGAATGCAATATTTACATGTGTGCTTCGGATTTAGAGAGGTTTCCCCTCCTACTGCAAAATTACTCAAGTTAATTTCCCTGGAAGAAAAATATGGATGTTGGTTTTCTCAGAGAAAAGACCTCCAATAAATTCTGGCTTATTCTGAAGAAAACCTAATTGCTTTTTTCTTTTTTTTTTAAATAACTCAAACTGAAAGTTTTCTTTTGCATTCTTAAGTGTCAGGGCATATTAAAAAATATCTTACTGATTAAGGATTCCTGTCACAGAATTTTTGGACAGAATTTTTGGTGATGTGCCACCCCTTCAAGCTGATTTTCAAAGTACATGTTTTGGTCTTCTGCTGATTTTTCTCTAGCAGTGCTGACGGTCACTTTCTTAGATTTTCTCTTTATGAAAAGTGAGTTTGAGATCTCTGTGTTAAGGATGTTTTTATTTTAATTATTTATTTTTTTAAATTTTCCCTCACATCTGAAGTTGGTTATTCAAGGTTGTGGTCACACATTCTTACAAACACGGCCAAAGGACTGATCTCATCATATTCAATGACCCATCTTCTGAGAATTGTGCATTTAGAGTTTCAAATAGTTTGTGTTACATCAAACTAGGGCCAGTGACAGCTGTCATTCAAGAATACGCTTTCTGACAAAGAGAGATGTATAACGTCAGAGACCAGTCTTTATTATTTGTATTTAATTATCCTCCAGCAAGAAATAATAGCTGTAGTTTTCCTTATGCCTTTTATTTTGTTGTTGCAAGGTCTGGAACTCAAATCACAGGTACATTTCTAGCATCTTTTTTTTTTTTTCTTTTTTTTTTTTTCTTCTTCTTTTTCTCCAGTTTTTGCAGCCCTGGGGTAAACCTCTGCACTCTTCCATGATTAATTTAGACAGTTACAATTTCCTACCAAAATAATTAGTTAATATGTGGCAAACTTTTGCAACAAAATAAATATATATATAAATAAGTTTCTTGTAAAATCAATAACATCGATCTAGACTTCTCTGGAAATCAAATTCCAAGATAGCAATTTCTTTTGAGTTGAATTCTGCATCTAAAAGTGGAACTGACATTTGTTGTTTTTTTTTTTTTTTCTTTTGTCAGATATTGAACTTTGAATAGCTATATTTTTTGTCATTTAAATTTTCAGGGAACTGGAACAATGCAACAAATCTACATATTTAATTTTCAGTCTTTATGTATCTTCACCAAAAAAAGTGGAAACAGAAATGAGAAGGAACAGATTTTATGGATTCACTGCCAGAAAATAGCTTCCTATGCACTAATGGTAGCTTCAGATCACTGACATAGCCAACCTCCTGTCTTTGTTACCTTTTTAGACCTGAACTTCTCAGGGCTGTGTTTAAGACAACAAATTAAGACACTGAAATATAACCTGCTCTTTTCCAGTTGGAGCTGCAGCTGCTGACATGTTCTTGGCACTATTGCTGCTCTCTTGTTGAAGAATTGTTCCCAAGAGGAAATGACATTTAATTGTAGGCTAGGGTTACCTGAGCTTGGTTTGATACATTCGATCTCCCTGGTAGCTGAACATATTCTTTTATAACTTTTTGAAGGATTTAGTGACAACAGGTGTTTGTTCATTAGCATGAAAACTGCAGTTTTGTCTTTGCAAAAATCAAAGCATTATTTGACATTCATTAATATCAATCTGCTCTATCTTCTAGCTGAAGACGTTCATGCACCTGTAAGAATTCCTCTTGGGGACATTATTTTTTTCACATCAAACTATTGCTGATCATTGGCGCATATGCCATTGAAGAACATACCTAAAATAAAGTTACATGACCCTCATAACAAATAAACACTCATCTTCTATATCTAGTAGAAATTGTCAGGCATCTACTTCAAAGCCACAGATACTGTCAGCTCACTAAGGAACTTGGTTAAAGAAATGCAATTAAAAACACAAAAACGTCATTACATCTTTAATATGCTTTTAAATAAGCTGACTGAAATGAAAAAATAATAAAAAGTATGTTCTTCGGTGATAAAAAAAAAGGAAATCTTTCAAAAAAGGTCTCTAGTTTGCAACATAACTCTTAATCATTTTGTGTATTAGGCAAAGAATGTCTCTTTTCCAGTCTACTTAGCCTTCTTCTATCGGTGCCTTGCATCACTCATGCCTGTATTTATCAGTGGAAGAAGCAACATTCAGAGTAAATGGAATTCCTATAGGGCCAAACACCAGTATAATTCTCCAGCCACCTGCTTGACTGGGACTGGCACAGAAAATGGAGCCAAAGCTGCATTTTACCCTGAAATTACAGCCATAATGTCTGTTTAGCACAATTAGTAGCCAGAGTAATTTAGAAAAGTATTCAGACTTCTTGAAAGCCTAGAATTTGGCCCAGCATGTTTCTGGAGTAGGACTGAAGTATGGAAGCGCTACACAGTTAACTTTGAAGCCTACTGCCAAGTTCAGTTGTGTGCATCTCAGTAGCTGATAACCAGAACCTGTATCAACATTATAGACTGAACATGGAAATACATCAATATTCTGCAAATGGTGATAGTGTGAAGGAATCAATCCTATTCAAAGATATTTCTTAAATACTACATTCTTGATCCATGAAGGCTGGAATTCCTCCGTGTGATACAGTATGAGAAATTAATCTGAATAGAGAAACTAACTTCATAGCATGCATGCTACAATATGCATTTGAATGCTCAGGTACGGCAACAGAAGTAATGCACTTTTATAAAGAGTTCATAGAAAACATTTTAAGAACAAATTAGAACCTGCATCCTTTTTTTGGTCAGCTTGTCATTCTATGTACTAATACGTGAGGAATCTTTCTCTAAAAGCAATAGGGACTAATAATCTTTCTCCCCTAAAAGCAATAGGGACACTACCTTTGTGATTTTAGTATCCAACTACTATAACTTCCCCTAAATGCGTAGTTCTGAATACACAACTTTTTCTTTCACTGCTGACTGAAGTACAGACTTTCTCCTTGATCCACAGCCTGTACATTTAATATTCATGTTCCAACAGGAGCAGCTTCCAAACTCTGTAATGTTTGGAGAGTCATTGCTCTAAAATGAAGACATACACTTCAGCAGTTCACTCGTATTTGTGTGGCAGAATGAAATGCCTGAATTGGAACTTTTCTCAAAAGCTAAGTAAAAGCAAAGTTCTTAATGTATTCCAGCCTTGGCAGATGATGGACACTATTCAACTCTGTGTTAACAGAAAAACTCACATCAATACTTCCCTAACTTGGAATCTTGACTAGTAACAGTTTTTATTTTTAATTGGAAAGAAAATAAGTTGACTGGTTTCTGAAAGAAATAACTGAAGAATAATACAAGATTTTTCCTCTAATAAGACACTAACTGAAAGCACTATTTCTACCTTTTTATATACAAATTAGTAGGAGGTGATTCACCAGTGAAGAATTTCAAATCTTAATACCACCATCCCATACTACCATCAGTCTGGGCTTTTAATGCAGTAGTATAAATGCTTATTTTTGAATGTAATGCTTATCATTGTGGGAGTCTTACAAAGGAAATTTTTATGAGTTGCAGGACATATAGTGCTTCCCCTAATTAGTTATATACTATTTTCCTAGGTTGCTGTTATTATTTTATATGCTTGCATGTCTAATGCACAGAATTAGAATTGAAATTAATCACTGTCAGGATGTGTATACCTGTGTAAGTATATATAGTTATACATTCATATATATTTTGAAATGATATAAGTAATATACAGCATTCAGCAGAACATTACTCCAATTTGTAATATGTCTCTCCAGTAGCAATCACTTTGACAGGTTACAGGGTCAGTACAAACCATAGATATGGAGGTTAAGAAGAGGAAATAGGACTGAGCAGTTGTACAAAGAGCATCTTAAAGTGATGGAATGAGTTCATATGGTAGTACAGAGCAACAATAATGATGCCAGTATGCTATCCTATTAAAGGCATTAAAGCACAGTAGCCACAGTATTATTCTGCTTTACTATCTGGCTTTTTAAAAGTTTTTTATGCAACAGGTATAATAAAAATACAGTTGAAAAAGATATTTCTGTTTTGTGCTTGCAATAAAAAATATTAAACACTTTACTCATCCAGCATCATCCTTATGAGCATCTCAAACACTTGGCAACATAAATATTTTAAGTATCCCCATTTCATAAGAAGCATAAATCTGTTTATTTTGCAGATGAGGAAACTAAGGCATGGGCAAAGGCCAATATCTTCAAGTCTGTTCATTTAAAGTGAAGCACTTAGTGTAGTTATTAAACACCTGCTTCATTTCTTCAGTTCTTAAAAATGCATTGACCATCAGCTTTTCAGAAACAAATTGCGGTGCAGAGATGTACAAAAAAATAGCATTTCCTTTCTTTACATTTTTAAATAGAATAGAGATATGTATTAAAAAAATATATAAATAAAGTCTTGTAATTGCTTGTTGAACCACATGCTGTTTGTGATTGACAGTTTACTGAGATTGAAAAGGGTTTAAGTATTAACTCAAATAAAAAAGGCTTACAATATATCAGGTCATGCTCCAGATATGTAATATGGCACTCACTTTCTAGGACATCAGGCTGACTGCCTGAGACTAGGACAACAGTTTCCCTATTGTGCCGTGGTACATCTTCATGCATTTTTTTTTTCAGTTTCTTAAAGGAGAAGTCTACCTGTTACTTAATAAGTAACAGAGGGTACTTTCTTTAAAGCATTATTTCAACCTTAAAATCCTGTATTGAGTAGTTGTGTTACTTCAGTACGCTATTCCACAATGTCAGTGTCTCTAAGGTATGTGCATTCCAAGAACATATTTCCCAAGAATATCCTTGGAATAGGTACATTTTCTAATTTCTGGAGAAAAACCTACTTTTTAGTTATTTCAGTTTCAAAATATAGTGTGTGTGTGTGTGCTATTCAGACCATATATATGGCCAGCAAGAAGTCAAGTCTATTTAAGAATAATTCAGTCTCTCATGTCTGTATTGAAAAATTTGGTTTCTCAAGGAACGTTTTACTTAGATTTCAAAACATTCTAACTTATGCATATACAAAAGGAGTCAAGCAGAGCTAGAAAAGTATAGATATTTTAGTGCATTATTACAACTTCAACATTTTTATCACTTTTGGTGTTGACAGCATCATGTATCAAGACATGAAGATGTAAATTCACCTCTCAAAATACATAGTGAAATAACAAATGCATCAGCAGATGAATTTATGAACATTGAGATTAAAACAATTTTTACATATCAGTAAAGCACTGATTATTTTCTCACTGCTATGTAACCATGTTCATGACTTGGGGGGCTATTTCAAAAGAAAATAGGCAAAAGAAGGCAGAAAGGTTTATGTCTCTTTCCTTCTTCCTGAGCCTCCTCTCATTTTGATTTCTTTCCCTACCACAACCTACTTCTCAACCACTTCATAACACAGAGCTCATTAGAGGTTCATAACCCAGTTCATGATGCACTATATTGCTTAAATGTGGTCTTATCCTTTTACAACAAAATCCACCCAGTCTGTTGCTGTTTAACGTTTCACTGCTCTAATATCTTTATTTCTTGTGCTGATGAATGCAACTGTGACCATTCATCAGCAACCAGAAGGCAGTTATTTACTCAACCATTTACTTACTCCTTTTCTTGACCTTTTATTTGCTTTTTTTTCTTCCATTCAGCCACATATGAACTAGTTCACTTTCCCAGCTGTTACTGTCTGCATCCTATCTATTCTCATGCGTCAACTTACTCCATGATTGTCAGTATGCATTTCAATACATTTGCAATAATAATGTATAAATATCCCTTACAGTAATTTTCAATTCTGTTCCTTACTGAAAACTCTTTGGTAAGGTTGTTTTCTGGAGCCAAATACTACTGATGGTTTCAGGATGGCCATATTAGATTCTATTTCTTTACCAGAGAGGATTCAAAATAACTACAAAATCGTAAGTAAAGGATTACTCCAAGTGGAATCCACATTTCTTCCAGGCAGACAGATTTTTTTATTTCGAAATCAACTCAATGAAGAGCAAAGTCTCATTTAATCTCCCTTGGAACTCACTTATTATAGTTTGGTCAGTTTGTTTTCATGGTGCTGGGTCTAATAAAGCTGGCTTTGGGCCCACTTAGGTATCATACTGACAAAAGCAATGCCTCCTATTTTATTATGTTGGTCCTCAACATCAGAAGCAGATGTCAGTGATAGAGATTGAACATGCCTACCAATATTCCATTACATTTTGTTGCCATGTGACAAATGGCAGAAGAGGAGCAGTCTGACAACATGGTGTGTGACATAGAAGAGCATATGAAGCAAATGTGTCACTGAATTCATCCATGCGGAAAAAATGGCACCCATTGACATTCATCAATGATTGCTGAACAGTTTTGGAAGCCAAACCGTGGATGTCAACATAATGAAGTAGTGGGTGGTGTGTTTTAGCAGTGGCAACAACGTGAAAGACAAGCCACATTCTGTACGGCCATGCACAGCTGTGGCACCATGAAATGAAAAGGGTCTTGATAAGCTCATCTCTGTGAATTGAAAAATGGTGGTGACTATGTTGAAAAATAGTGTTGCATAGCTGAGAATTTTCTCCATCAAATAGTGTTCTTGTGCTCTTGTATCTGTTGTATTTTCAATGTACAGAATTATATATAGTATGTATATAATAATATTAAATATAAGAATATAATATAGAATTATATATATAATTGCCTATATATATATACATATATATAAACAGAAGGCCTTACTATTCTTGCCCCTATCCTCATGACATATACCCATCAGACCTGATTAAACAATGTTCTTCACAACAGCAATTTGAGAGAATGAAACACCAAGGACTGTAATGATTTGTGTTCTCAGCATGTTGAGCACGTAGTGGCAGCTCCTAGAACAGTTAACTTACTACATACATACCATACGATTTAAGCAAGTCAGATCATAAGCAGAGTTTATCAAGCAAGTAATTTGCAGAATTAAATAGAGTAACTGGGATATGCAATTGAAAGATATATACAGAAGTATTTTCTTTTTTAAAAAATTAAGACATTCTCTAAACTACCAAGGAGAATTTCACAACAGGAGCAGTGGTTAGGAGCAAAGTTAACAAACTCTGCAGAGACATTAACACAGAAACACAAAGTTGTTAACTGAAACTACAAATATATGCCGCTAGTACAACCCTTCATAATATAAATGACCCATACCAGGACAAATGCAAGAAACATTTTATGTAGTACACAAGTGTGAGCATAAAATGATTATAGCTTACAGGAAAACTTATGATCCACTGATTTTGCTTGAATAATTTAACTTATGTTAAACACTTCAAATCAGGGAAAATAGAAACGATAACTTAAAAAGCAATGTTGTATTAAAAATCATGTCTAAAAGACACAACAAGATATCAGTAAAACACATGTATAGAAATGACAATCTTTGCTCCAACATTTTCTTTTTTTTTTCCTAAATGTTGTCAAGATGTGGTCACAAGTAAACAACAAGGATAAAAATAGGATAAAAACAAAGAAGAAAACCAGGTGATACGGCTATAATTTTCTAAGGCTGTGCATAAATTGATTGAGAAGGGTACTTCTAAGAGTTCAGGTCTGGATTTTGCTGTTAAAATATCCAACCAATTTAGATACACAGCACAACTACTTGCAAGTTCAGATTATGCCAAGAAGGAAAACCAACAATCTGGGCTAGAAAGCAGCTGCAGTAGGAATCCCACTTGCATGCCATACAATGGAGAAACTAGTTGGGCACCTATCAATATATACATATACACAAATCAAGTGAATTTTGCCCATATTATCCCATTCCTTTTAATATTTCTCAATACTTCTGACATTCTCCCATCCAAATGAACTGGAATTAATGTTTTCAAACAAAAATATAATGAGACATTATTAAGTATTCTAATAAAATATTCATATTTCAACCATTTAGCAATGATTCTTTATTAAATATCAACAGTCTGCATAGTTCTGCAAACATATAATGCTGTCATATGATCATCCGCTCCAAAATTCTGAGAAAACAGTGACTCAGAATTTGCTGAATTACTGCTAATTAGAATTAGTACTAGTGTCTAGAGGTTTGTTGAAACATACTGTCTCAGTTATTCAGAAACAATATGTGTATCACATAGGGAAGCACAAGGAATCCAAGAAAAATAATTTATAATCTTGGAGTTTAAGTAATAGAATATATAAAATTAGCCTAACCTACATCAGGTTTGTAAGTATTCTCTTTTCCTCCTTCCTATCAAATCCTGATTGTAAGTAAAAGTCACAATTAAAAGTTGCTTCATCACAAGTTCATGACAATATGCAATCAGTTAAAGTATAAGAAAATACTTATCCGTCTGAGTAGCTAATGAACAATATTTCCCATAACAAAAATCAAAACAAATAGTTTAGCTTGAGTAGTACTATATTGCCATACCCATTTTCTGGTTGTTGATCTGAATAGAATCAGCCAGTCTCAGGCTAATAGAAAGGTAGGCCTTAATGGCTTTGAGACACCTCTTCTACTAGCCTCTTTGTACAATGCACTATTATCAGCTTTTTAATAACTTCAGTTCTTTAATAGGAAAACAACAGCAAATAGGGTTTACACATAGTCTGTGTTAAATAAATTTTTTAACGTTATCCCCCACTGAACTACTGAAATATGAGGACCTAGCACATGAAGGAACAGCTAAGATGTTCAGGCATTTCACTGCAAAAGTACCATACTACCCTCCAATTCCTAACACAACTCTATTTTTAACAAATATGCAGAAATTTTGTAAGCATGTGATGCAATCAGAACACATTTAGGCTTTGTGTCTTCTTCCAACTCCTCAACAAATACAGGCTGGGAGTTTTTAAATCAGGCTTTCAAAGAGGGATGGGCTTTTTCAGCTTCTGCAAGTGATAGGATTCGTCACCATCTATAGAAAGGTTGATACTTTCTATACAATTCAGACAGTCTTTTCCAACTAGCGTATACTGAAAAGGACAGCATCCAACTTCCTAACAACTTACATATTATTTCTTCATGTATATATGACTTGTGGTAGAGCTAACATCTTAATTATGAATCTCTTTAGCTCTCTAGGCATTTTCTGCTGGTTCTCCAAAAGGTATTTCTGAATTAATTCAAGGTCATATCTATACCAGTGACTTCTTGGTTTAGAGTTCTGCAAGATGCATGTAACTAAGTCAATTCTGAAAGAGTATCTTAAGTTACTGAAATGTTTTGTTCATCTGACCATACATCGTAAACACTTATGTTGATCTATTAGAAGCTTTAATAGGAAATGATAAACTTTTCACAAATATTTGGAATACTCAGGACATGTTGTGTTTGTGCATATTAAAAAGATTCTTAGACATGCTTCAGAATAACTCTACTGCTTACATTTAACAGGCAGTTCTTGTTTCATTTACTGTCTTCATTCACCCCAAAGGTACATAAAGTCATTGCAGTAGCTTTACACACTTGTACAGAAACATCACCTCTGTGGTGTAGCCAATAGTTTGAGATTTTGAAATCATGAATTTTTATCTCAACTTTAAACTTTTTTTTGCTGAAAGAAGAAGTTGAAAGAATGAGAAAATATTATTCTTATCAAATGCCCTTATTTTATTTTTCCTTAAAAATAACCCTTCCTTTGAGCTGAGATTACTTTAAATCATAGACTAAGGATGGAGATAACGTTGCTAACTATGATCCCATGGACTGGCTATCTATAAGGCAACTTACAAGATCACTGGAAACAAAGTTGACAGTCAAATGCCTAACAAAACTCTTCTGGGAAACAAGTAAAATACTACTGAAGTGTTTATGCTATTGCTCCTGGCTAGATCTTCGCTAACTCACAGTTACAAAATGGAATAGCACCCAGGATTTCTGGGAAGGTAGGACTAGGCAGGCACTCAGGAAAGTTAGAGTAAACATGTTACCTCCACCTGCTAAAGCATACATATGGGAGAACAAATAAAATTGAAGAACAATGCAACTACTGAGACCAGACCAGGAAACTTACAGACAACAGAACTGTTGACCCAGTTTTCCATCCTGAGCTTCCTGAACAATTGTAGGAGACTTTAGGTTTTCCAGTTTGACCTAGAGGAACTAGTCTAGCAGCAGTCAAATCTCAGACAACCAGGCGATTCTGTTCTTCCCTCTACGTTTACTAAATGAATAGAAGAACCCTACTGCCTTGCACCTCTGTGAACTAAGATAACTGACTTGTTTGACAAGGGGACCTATTAAAGTACTAAAATGAACCTTGAATATTACATACACCAATAAAGGCTTTTGAATTCACTAATGCCTTGAAATAGTGATTTATACACAGTACTTAGATGCCACTTTGTTGTGGTTTAATTTAACAGGCAAGTAAGCACCACACACCTGCTTGTTCCCTTCACCCTCCCTCCCCCTTAGCCAGTAGGATAAAGAAGAACACAATAGAATTCATGAACTGAGGTAAACGCTACTTACTAAGATAAAAAAGGAAAACAGAAACAAAGACGTGATTAGAACTATATACATATATATCTACCTCTACAATACAAGTACTCACCATCAGCCAACTGATGCCCAGCTAATAATACAACTGCTGATTGCTGCCCTACTAGCAATCCAAGGGCTCTCTACCTACCAACGCTTAGCTAACCCCCCAAGCAGTACTACCCTTTGCCAACTCACCCATGGCTTTATGGCCTTCCTCAGAGTGTCACCTGGTATGGAAAAACACCCTGCCTAATCCAGGCCACCTGTCCTGGCTCTGCCCCACCCCTGCTGCTGGGCTATAAAGGCAGTGGTCATTCCCCTAGCTCCAGGTGTGCTCTCATCAGTCAGTACTGGCTAAAGTGTTGGTGTGCTATTAACGTGAGAATATGCTTTTATATGCTATGCCTTTAATACATACTGTACCATGTTGATGCTTAAGCAGTGGAATCCCAAAAGATAATGGTCAGATGGATATTAAGAAAATAAGTTTTTCTTATAGTTATTCAAAAACCTGAGCTACATAGACTACAGATAATTTAATGAGAATATTTTACACAAATGTGCTTTTCAGTAATTTTTTAAATTTTATTTTACCTTTTATCAACACATATATTCATTTAATTCTTGAACAATAAATTTTAAAAGCTACATGTTTATGTGCATATTTCAATGTAGGTGAGATTGTCAGAAGTAACAGCTAATCTTCTTTATGTAGTAGGGTGCTGAGTAGGCTTAAAAGTCCTTTGCTTCTAGAATGCAATGTAATTATAAGACGTGATTACAACTGATTATAATCAATCAGCATAGTCTTAAGTGTAATTTATATTGCTGCAGCTGTGGTTAGATTAAATCATCATATAAAATACAATTTCTCTAAGATATGTAAAATTATTTGAACAAACCCAAATACAGTAAATTCATAATGCCATAAATATAGTGTAAATGATGCCAATTACATAATGGTTTGGGGCTCTGTGTACCACAAAATAGCTTTCCCCACACAGAGGATATTTCTGATTCAATACGCAGAACTGTCCTTTTGTTATAGTGACAGGACAATCTTTCTGGCCTTCTGGACTCTTCCTTACACCACCCATCACATATAATGTGTCACTACCAGCACCAGAACTACCGTAGGTAGTAAGAGCCCTTTGAAACAGTAATAGAAGCTAGCTATAGGGGTTTACTGAACAACATGTTTTAGTAGGTTAAGACCCATGCTAGCTGTCAAAAACTGCTGAGTTCTCATTACAAATCTGCTAAATGGCTTTGTTCAGTTTCTATCTTCCATCTGGAAGTCCGTGCTGCAGCTGGGAAGCATAACTGCAGACGTGCATCAGCCAGCTTTACTGCAGCTTGACTGGGGCCTTAGCAGCTATCCAGGCAGACACGGCTGAGGGCGTGCTGCAGAGGGCTGCCTGGTCTGTGGGCCAACAAGAACAGAGCGTGAGTCACTGTGACTCTGTTATTCTCTGTACCCAAGCATCTTTTGACTGTCTGTATTTCAGTTCTATTTAGTGAAGAGTTGACCTCACTTTTCACTTTTCAAAGTGGCAGAAACAACACTTACTGCCTTCCTTAGGGACATGTGTTGAGGGTTAATAGAATGATTTCTCTCTCCTTTCATTCCTCCACATAGTTTCGGGTAAAAAAAAACTCACCAAAGAATACCGTGTCTTGGAATCTGAGCTTAGCAAAACTACAGCAGGAAAAAATATCATTTAATATTATAAGAATTATATATATATGTATATAAAGACTTTCTCACTGTTATTTAGAAATACATCATAGCTTTTGGCTTTATTGTGAGGACAAAATAATCAACTGTTTCCTCCCCAGAATGGTAGAATATGAAATTTACAATAATTTAAATAACTGGTGATCAGATAAAGTGCTTTACTGTTAATGCCTAAGATTCTGAATTCTTCTTTACTCAGTTCACAGTGAGTCTGAAATGAAAGTGTTGTTTTGTATATAAACCTGATTTGGATCTGTCTAAATTAAAGTATACCTGCCCAAAACTTTTCTCAATGAAAAGTAAGTCAAAGCATAACTGCTTCCACTATAAAAAAAAAGAAAAAGAGAAGAAAAAAAAAAAGAAATTCAATAAAATTCAGGCTTTCAGTAGGAAAACATTTATTTGCACACTTTCCTCAAAAACTAATATGTCACGACATCAGCAGAAAATTGTAGAGCAATAGGTTAGTTAAGATATAATCCAACCAGCTACTAATGTTCAGGTATTTAATAGTTTGGGTATGAACTCTAAATTTCTCTAGCAATTAAGTTATTTAAAAAGAGATGACTATTCTTGAAATTATGATACCTCATTAAGAACATGTACCCTAATTTTTCATGTTTAATGAAGGCACATTGAAAGACAGTTTACAAAAATGTGTGTTTAATAGCCTGGAAACTGAGCCCATTTAACTCATATATTTCTTAATAGAAGTATACAGAGACTGTGAACTGTGAAAGGTATACAATTGTATAAAAATATACAATGTACATATAACTTTTTTAAACATCATAGTTCATAAACTGGTAGCATATTTCCTCTGTATTTATGTCAATAATCTCTCTGTCCACGTAAGCTTATCATTGACATCCTTTTTTTATGGGTTTGATCCTCACAGTGGATTAACATGCTAAAGAATAATTTTCTTTTAAGCTTAGTGATTGCTTTAATTCTTTGCTATTCTATTTTAATTCCTATGCAACATTTTCTAGAACAGTATCTGAGAATAATAGAATTGCTGCTAGAAGCAGAAAAAATATCTGTTTGACATACTTGTTAAAATCTTAAATATTGAAGAAAAAAATAGATACAAACTTAGAACGTATGTCCCTAAACTAGAACTGCTTTTAAAATAACAAAATGTTATTCAAAAATATATTCAATCAAAAATTAATCTGTGTGTTCAACTATGAATGGTTCATACTCAAATGGTATTTTTTATCCAGATGAAGTATTATTCTAAATTCCACAAATTTTATGATCACCAGCCTCCCAGTATAATCATGTTTTAACGTAGTTTAAATATTTTTCAACCTGCCACTTTCAAACCTAAATGCCTAAGTATGTTTATTTTTAACTACACTGTACCAAATATGGCATAATTTCAACATTTAAATTTGAGTGTTCTTCCAATTTCCAGTTATAAAAGTTGTTTTTCTTATTCAGTAATGAGTCTGTGTTTGAGCCAAGCAGCTGCATATGAAGGCTGCCAGAGTTCCTCTTCACACACTTTTCAGTTAGCTAACTTTAAATTACTTTAGGTATGGTAAAATCTATTTTATTTCTTTAAAAGGAGAGGTCAGAATAATGTCAGCCAATAGACAGATCCCTTACATATGTAAATACTTTTTACATATTTTGTATTTTTAATATTTATGGCTTTTTGTTTAATATATTTACTTTGATAAGAACCTAAACAAAAGCAAAGAGAAATATGTTTCTCATTTGCTATGAAAGTTATTTCTAATCTCTTTACCTGTGATTTTAAAATGAGTTCTGGTCCAAAAAAAGAACTTTAAAGTACATACTCCAAATAATCTCTTAGTACTATAAATTTATCAAGAGTTGTCAACTAGATGTTATCATTATACTGCACTTTTGAGCAAGGGGACAAACACATGCTAAGGCATGTGAGTTTTGAAGTTATGTAGGTAGGTAAAAATGCACCTAGACTGTTAGGAACACCTTCAAGAACAACCGTCAGTCGTGGTGCATAAGAAGCCATGGGTGATCTATTGATAAAAATGATAATGCTAAGATTAAAACATGTAGGGATAGCCTGCTTACTTTGTTTTACCCATTTGAATCTTCAGTTGCCAAAACATCAATGAAATCCTTTATAAAGAGTTGTATTGCTGACTTGGAGCTGGATTTATCTGTTGACTAACAACGCTC
Source organism: Numida meleagris (assembly GCF_002078875.1). Classification (NCBI taxonomy): domain Eukaryota; kingdom Metazoa; phylum Chordata; class Aves; order Galliformes; family Numididae; genus Numida; species Numida meleagris. Next base: position 18,179,388 of record NC_034415.1, on the reverse strand, counting down.
AAATATTTATCAAAATTCAGCCAGGAAGCAACATTCACTGAATCTATTTGTAAATAATCAAGCAATTCTTTAGATGGGGATATATTTAATAAAGCTATTCATTAAGCTTCTTGGTTTTGTTTTATTTCATTTTGCATTGTTTTCAAATAGCCCAGATCCACCATTAAATAACTTAATGAATCTCAGATATGGGCTTGCCTGCTGTTATGATAGTAATGATATAAAATAGATTTTTCCCCTTTAAGCATTAATATTCTGAATGAAATTCAGAAGCTTATTTCTGACGTACTCAAAAAGCGACTACAGTAGATGATTAGTGAACTTTAATCTTAATATACTTTGCTTATTAAGAAGAAATAAATGCCTAATAATAATATTCACAGTGAATTAACTCTTTTCTAAATGAACAAAAAAGATCAGAAAATAGTTATTTCTGATGTTTAAAAAGGATAAATAAATGGTGAAACAACAATAATGAAGGAGGAGAATATACTTTTAGAGTTGTTGAAATACTCTCTACATATTAAAGTGTTTTCAGTAATCTTAAAAAAAATACTCCTATTTATCCACAAAAGTTCAGAACCTCCTACTTATTAATTATATGAAAAACTCCATTAATGATCTTTTACTCAATTATCTGAACAGTTTCAGTGTCCATCATGACATTTAGATAATGAACACAGGATTTTAATGCTATCTCTAATACACACATGGATTATTTTTTTACTATGTGCTTAAATACCTAATATTCAGTGAGCCTTAGAACCTTAAAAACAGTAGAACCTCCATATTATCAATATCCCTTGAATCAGATGCAGAAGAAGGTGTCTCAAAGATAGCAGTCACCTTCTCAATACCAGTTTGTAAACCAGTAGACCTTCTAATTTGTCAGAGCTTGATCTGAAGACCCTTTGCATTGAATCAGCCTTGTGGTAAACATCGTAACATTCATAAAATTTGCATCAGACCCTTATACTCAATTGTCTTCAGAAAACTGATCAAGAGTAGAAATGATAAAAGTTCTAATTTCCTTAATGTATCTTTGGTGGTTGTTGTTGTTGTTGATGCCAAGAACTGCTAACGAGTAGCAATGCTGAGGTACCTGATACTTTGATTAACCTATATGTTGAAAGCTCATTTATAATTACTATTCCAGATCACAATCCTTCATGTAAATTTGGTCATGCACCAGTGATTTAACTGTGACTTTGAATACTTACAAAGACCTAACTTGGTGTGGATGTCTGCAAATCAGTTGGCTTTTTGTTAATTTAAATAGTTATACATACTGTACCTCTCATAAACACAGAATAAAAAATAACTTGGGTATTTCAAAACGTGCTAGTAACTACTTGTAAATGTTTTGGTGAGAGAAACATTTTAGAGTAAATATTAAATAATAGAAATGTGTTAAAATAAGAGATTTTAAAAACTGACATTAGGGTTTTATCTCTTCAAACTGTTTCAAGACATTTTTCTGTTTGAGAGACTAGGACATACAGACTTTAGGCATGCACATGCCTAAACTGCATGTTTAAACATACAATATTTTGTAAATTCAGACTGCCGGCAGCACAGTAATGACTTAGTAAAATAATACTTCATTATTTGAGAACATTGTTTTATTATTGAAGTATAAATCAATGTGATTTTCTTATCATTATTTTATACAGAATGATCGAATACTTAAAATAGGAAGGTCTTCAAGGGACCTGCTCTGATATTACAATCAGTGAGAACGCAATACAACAACACTACATATTGTGAGATTTCTTTTAGCAGCATAGCAGTGAATTGCATTCATTATCTTATGTTTTATCTTGATGATAGTTATTGTATGTCAGTTATCACATAAAGCTAAGAAAATCTATCCATAGGGATTATCATATCATAACAGCAGAATTGCAAATTCCAGAAATGGGCATCTTATCTCCTACACCAAATGTACAAAATTAAGCGATTTCGTCATTTAATTCATTTTCAATGTTACTGAAATTATTCTGCTTTTAGAAAATAATAAACATAATCTTTCCTATTTTAAATGTTAGCTCCTTCAGTTTGTCTGGTACTTGAAAGCTGTCTTTCCAGTCATCTAGGGTTGGTATCAGCCTTAGTACAGACTGGGTATATAGTTATTTGATAACTAAAGTAGATAACATCAGGGCAATGATCAGTGATAAAATCTACATCATTAGGCCAGTAATTAATATGAAGTATAATAAAGAAGGAAAGATGGATAAAAATTATCCTTACAATACATGTTATTGTTCATCAGAAGTTCCTAAATCAAATAAATGATATGATTAAAAACGTGACAGTATGATTTTAAGAATATAGTACTAGAAAGGATTATTCTGAACCTCCTTGTGTTAAAAAGGAATAAAAATGTATGATGGCACACACAAGTATAATGCACTCCAGATTTATAGATGAGGGTCTGTAGATCTACAATATACATTGAAATTGATTTTAATTTTATTTCTTTAAGCACATATATGAAAACATTATATGGGCAAATACAACTCTACGATTGCACTTACTGCACATCTTGTTTTTCACCCCATTTAATTTTAAATTTTATTTTAATTAAGGAAATTCAAATTATTTCACATCAGGAAGTCCAGTTATATAAAAAATGTAAAATATTATGTGTTAGAGAAAAAATTATAACTCACTGTGTGATATTTTTTGATAAATGGTGAAACAGTGACAAGATCCTAATTGTATTAAGCAGTTTTATTTTCATGAACATGGGTATGAAGATGATAAGACGGTTGATGATAATTGAACTCATAAATGACTTTCCATTTCACTACTGTCTTCTTATATCTCAGACAAGTGTAACAGTCAAACCTGCCACTCTAAGGTGTTTGGCCAGTGATATTAATTTGTCTTAAGGAACATTATTTATGATTATTTATTATTTGCTACATATCAAAATGGAACATTACAAATATAGCAGCTTTGCTGTTTACAGTCTTAATTACTCTGATGAGTTTTCTCTACAAATCAAACTCAAGGAAGCGTAACCTTCATTCTTGTCTTCCCCATGTTCTAGTGTTTGTTGATAACAATGAAACAACTAATGCATAGCTACACTTTTCCCAAAATACCAAACTGCTAATGTGACAAGTGTGTATAACTTTTTAATCTATCTTTTCTTCCTTGTACAAACAATTTTTCTCACCAAGCACTAGGGCTTCTGACCATCTCTTTATGTCCAAAGCAAATTGTCATTTTATGGAATACAATAACTTATTTTTAAAAGAACTGTATTTGGTCTCCTTCAAATGATTCATAAGTAACTTTCACTAAATGTGAACATTTTTGTTTGCTTTCAAAAATCTCATTGTATAGTAAATCATATTTAGATTCATGTATAGCTTTATCAACCTTTTTAAGAAAAGCTGAATTTCATAATTTCAGATTTTCAGACAAAAAATATTTGTTGGCCTTAAAGAAAGTTGACTGATTTGTATGATGAGCTGTTGTACATAGTCTAATTCTTTATAACTTACGTTTCTAATTGTTTTCTGACAGGTATCTTTTTAATTGTCCATTTCTGTAATAGAAAAAATCTTGAAGACCATTTTCAAAACAAGAAAGTAGATATTTAATGATCAGAAGTACTATGGATTCCTTTGTATGAAGGATCTGATTACTGTTTTCACTTAATGGCAAGCTTCCTTGTTTCATTTACAGCCACCATCTAGTAGACAAACGGAGTAACGGAGAATAAATAAGACGTTTATTGCATTTCACTTCCTAATTAATTTTCAGATGATGATCAGCATTCCCATGCTTTTCTGAAGAATGTACACAAGTGGCACTACATTTTGGTTGGAAGAGACACTGAAATATCAAGGAAGGCGGTACTGAACTGCCAGTGTCCCCCTAGAGTTTGTGTAAACTGGAAAGCTAAATAAGCTTGCAGGTTTATGGTACCTGTGTTAAAGATTTTAAAAAGTTGTTGGTTAAGAGGAAAAGCGTGAAGGTTAGCAGTACACTAAGAAATAAATTATTGGCAAATTGCTTATTTTTACCTATGATTCTTAGCAACATTTTCACTGTTGTCCACTCTTTTCTCGGTTGAAGAGATCAGTTTTTCTCTAATGCACAAACAACCATCTCTGTCATCTTCAGTTTATGTCTGCCAACTGGTATATTGATGCAAAAGCTTAGGCCAGCTTGTTCCCCTGTGATGGAACCACTTCATAGTTCAGTGTGCTCAATATATATTAGAGAACTAAATTATTTTGTGGAAAGGCTTCACATTAACTCTGCATGTTAACACTTCATTGAGAAATATTGGAAATCTACAGTGGAGCGCGCATTCTAGCATGACAGTGTATTTTAGTAGCCATATGAACCATTTCAGGAGATTTTGTCTCAGCAGCTTTCTTTTCCAAAAATGAACAGTGAGGTCAGTATTTGCTGGAGTAGCAGCAGGTTCCTGAATCTTAGGGTACAAAATGAAGGTTTGCATGAGGGAGGAAATGCATCATGCAAAATTAAATGAAAGTGGGTTTTTTTTTTGTTTGCTTTCAAGCAGTTTTTGTCTACAGAGTAATCCTACAATATCAATTTGATGTCTCCGAGCTCTATGCTTAAAGACTGGTATCATGTCTTTGAAGATATCTGAATGAGTAGTCATTAATGTAAAGAAAGATTGTATTTGAAAAGATATAGATAGTGAAACCGAATTAAAGCTCTATTACTAGTTATTCAGAACACAGCCTGAGTCAGATGTGTAATCAAAACTTCAGCATTGTGAGTAGTGACAGGATTTATGGTTTTTAAATACACAGCATTTCTACAGGAGTCTCTTCTCCCCTTTTTCCCTCCACCTTAAAAAGCACTTCCTGACTCATCTCTTTTCCTCCTGCTCTATTTCCATGTGGAAATCTCTCTGGTAGGCACTAACTAGAAAAACAATGTAAAAAAGTTCAGACTTATCAGAAGCACAGTTTAAGAGCACAGTGAAGGGGGGTTGAAAACTCAAGGTTGCCTTGATTTGCCCTCTGCAATTTGTGTTACAAAACTATTTAAAGTAGTTATCAGGAAGAAATTGAAGAGATTGAGACAAGAGGAAGTTCCAATTCTGAGCTACTAATGATAAAGAATTTTTAATTCCCCTGCTTGTACCTAGGTAAACATTTGAATCACACTGATCCTCATTATTTCTTTTAGAATGAAATTTTCTATTACGTGGATTAATGTTTAGGTCCTTATTTACATAAAATGAAAATAAATCACTCATTTCAAAATCACTGAAGAGAAATGTTTCATTTAAATGATGTCTGTAACAATGAAAATTCTAGCCAAAAGTTAACTTTATACTGATTGTATCAATAGTTGTTATCTGTATCATCCCTCCTACTTCCATAGCATCACACAGTTCTTAAAAAAAAAAAAAAAAAAAAAAAAAAAAAAGAGGTCCCTGTGTTTGTTCAGCCCAGAGCTGAGCAGGCTGAGGGGAGGCCTCATGGTGTGTAGCTCCTCACAGAGAGCAGAGGAGCACAGCTGAGTTCAGCTCTCTGGTGACAGCAACAGTGTTTCTCAATGATATTTCCAAAATATAAACTTCAGCATATTCTCAGAGACTATTTCTGCAGCATTCCCCACTCCCGAAAAATCCTACCCTTGCCATGTATAGCAACACTACATATACAAGTTTCAATTGACTCTAATATAATGATCAAAACATACCTGGCAGATGATAGTCCTATCATTTCAGGTTTCACTGAATGGTTATTGAAAGAGATAGTAATAACATCATGGCATAATCTGGAATGGAATAGAAATGTGGACAGTACAGATTTATCCTAAAGTCAATAAAAAATTAGTGAATGATATTAACAGTATTTGCAGTCATTATTTCTTGTTTGCATTATGGTATGCTATTCTTCCTGATATTTCTACCATTATGTAAACTTTAAAGCATACATGCTCTTCTTATGTTACAGAATGTTAATGTTAACAGTCATTACGGTTCTGACTGTCAAAATGTATTTTCTTTGACAGACTTGGATATACACCGACATGGTTTTTTAAATTATTAAATTATCTAGGATTTTCTACATGTAAATTCAAGTGAGAAAATAAAAATCAAAATGTATCAAATCGTATCTTTATCCTTATGTATTATGTGAAAATGTAGACAACTCAGCTGTACTTACACTGAAGAGTGAAATAAAGGAATCCAATAATTTTTTCATATACTTCTTTGTGTGTGTGTGTCTATTGTCATTGGATTCCTGCAGCTTATGGACATATAATCACCTTACCAGATTCAATCACTGAGTAATTGGGAAAGGAGCAGAGTATAATGATAAGTACCTACAAACAGGTAGGCAGTGCAGTGAGAGTATGCACGCCTTTTGTGAATACTCTTTAGCATAAACTCAGAGCTTTGGGATTCTTTGAAATGTTTGAAGAGAGAACTGCAGCAGCGGTGCTATAATCCACAGTCACCTGAGATGAGTCATGTGTTTAAGAAATGCAACCCTTGACCAAAGAGGTAATCCCTATTTCCCAAATGTCAAGTGCAAAAAATGAAAAAAGAAGCAAAAATTATTCTGTTAATCAGTAGAGATAAAACAAATGAGTCGGTCAATTATTTTCCATTGATTAATAACAGTAATGTCTATTTTTGATTTCTGACCCTCAAAAGAGACAGACAGCAAATGTTGACTCTGTACAATTTTAGTATTAAAAATGAACACATTTTTGTAGATATACTTGTAAATAACAGAGGACTATTAATAGAAGTAGCTTGCTCTGAAAATTAAAATTTTGCTGGAGCTGTAATTCAGTTTAAGAATACTCTCTAGAGGCTGTCTGTGGTGTTTATAGGTCATGCATTTAGTGGCCTGATTTGACCACTGATTCTGGTGTAAACAAAGCAGCACTATTCATTACTAGCAGTTCTCTTTGCTACTCCAGCAGTTAATTTTCCAGCAGACATAAATTGGGTGTTTTTTAGCCTTCAAACAAGGTTCTGTCAACAGAAGAAATTATCCACATGGCTTAAAACATTTCCAAAGCCATTGAGACTGTCTTAGATTATGCTAAATTTTAATGCGATATGTGCTGTAGTCACACATTTTGTTTAGATTAATATAAACTGCAAAATAGCATAGACACTAACAATTTATAGTTATGTTAATTTCATTTATTTAAAAATACTAGAGTTTAATAGACAGAAATAGGGAAGTAAATAATCTGAGGTGGAAAAAAAAAACACAAACCAAACCAACCAAAAAAAAAGCAACAAAGAAAACCCTCCCCCAGAAAACTAGAAAAAGCATTCAGCATTTAAAATGTTAAGGAAAACAGACACAATGCATTGGTTCATCTTATTATTTTTGGATAAGATAACATTTCAAAGGAAACATGAAAATACCTCTATGGGCTAGCATGCTAAGGTAAGAAGATGGTTGTTCTTGATTTCTAATGCCTGAAGTCAGGTCAGGAATACCAGCTGTGATAAATTGTAAAGCAAGTATGTACAGTTTGACATGCCAAGCAAGGATTTGTTTTCTGGAGTGTTTTAAATCTTTTGTTCTTTAGTTCTGTCCCTCAAAATCTTAAAGATAGCTAAACAGAGCCCAAGATCAGGCATGGGGATTGCAGCAACACTAGAGGCTTGTGCTTCACTTTGTATGCACATTATTTTCATCCTAAATCTTTAGCTGCTGAAGCTAAACAGAAACTCTTGAACTCCGTAATCCTGATTAGGGAGGAGGAATATGAATGCAACTCAGCAGTAGCACTATATTACCAGTAACTAAAACATGATTTCCTCTCAAAAATGTTTTTAATGTCTAAAGATAGATTACAGTAATTACAGTCTATTCGGTTTCTTTTATTATTTAAATCTTGCACTGATAAAAGAATAGAATCATTAAATGTAATTATGAAGACTCTAGATAAAGAAATTAATTGGAAGCTATCGTGCTTCTGAGAACAAAAACAGTAGTTTATCTGAGTATTTTCCACATGAAAAGAAAGCATTTGTGTTATTACCGTGTTTAGTAACGTTACACCTTATTATTACCAGTACTGCTTTTAATTCTGTATTGTTGTGTAATGGTACCACTTCCTTTTGAAAGGATAATACGTTAGGAAAGTCAGCTTATAAAAGGTTTAAATTAAAGTTTTCAAAATATATATACAGTTGCACTCAAAAAATCTCATCTTCTCATATGAGGTTATAGAACTAGATAGGGTGCATTGTTTGTTTTGTTAACCATGTTAGCGTCCAAGCATTCAGCAAGTACATTATCGCAATAGAAATGGCAGGAATGGGCTGCCCAGGGAGGTGGTTGAGTCACCGTCCCTGGAGGTGTTCAAGAAACATTTAGATATAGTGTTGAGAGACATGGTTTAGTGGGGTTATTGGTGGTAGGTGGATGGTTGGACTGGATGATCTTGTAGGTCTTTTCCAACCTAGCGAATTCTATGATTCTATGAAAATTGATGGCCTGCTCTAGTATGCTGGGGAGAGAGGATGTGGGCCCTGCACAGGCACTTAATGTCCCACACATCACTTCTGGGCAAAGCCACAGTCCCAAAGTCCATCTACTCGAAGAGAAGCAAACAGAAAGCTCTGATGCAGGGTTCCTAAGTTATGTATATAAAGATTGCCTGAATGAGGCTTTGAAGTATATTCAGATGCACACAGGATTCTATAGGTCTTCCTAATTTTAGCAGCAGGGTTTTGCTGCTGAACATTGACATTATTATAGAAAAAAAGCTCTGTAAACCCCTTCATCATATAGATTCTTTTGAAAATTCACTCATAGATCTATAAGAAAAACAAAGTCATTTGTAATTAGTCAGCTTTATGACACTGTTATTTTTATAACATTGGGTTTAAAAAAACCTTAAGGCCTTTCAGAACTATAATGCTTGGGATAAACCTGGACTTTTTAAAGTTAGTGACAAGAAAGTATTATCCCCTTAATGGTACCTGTACTTGACTCAAGTCTGAGAAGATGCTCTACACCTCTATATTTTAATATAAAAATGAAGGTTTTTAAAAATATATAAATATATGAAAAAAAGAGATATCCAGATTTTTACCCAAGAAAGGAAACAACTTTTGGAAGACAGAAATAAGTCATTCGCTTCTCTCCCCTATTGTTTTGTCTTTAACGTTAAAGCTATATTCTCAGCAAAATAATTTTTTAAATGAATGAACTTTATCCATGTATATATTTATCATCCCTTGTGCAGTGCAAACAGCAGAATATTTTAAAAGACCATTTTTAATGACAGAGTGCTTTCACAGCTCTGGTAAAACATTTATAACATTTCATGTGTTATTACATTTGGAAAATCTTAAAAAAAATCATTTTGGAAAGGCTACAAAGATCTGGGACCTGAAATATGTTCATGAAATATTGTTTCATGTAGTCAGGTCATCTTTTTCTATGCCTTATTCATTCCTTTGTTTCATTCATTTAATCTCTTTACAGGTTTCTTTCTTAACCAAATTTTATCCCTGTTTTTTTTTGTCTTCTCATGTAGCATCACCTTTTAATAACAAGATATAATTAGTTTTAAATTACTTAGGGATCTACCAAAAACCTGTGAAATAAGGCTTCATTAAAATCGACTTTTTCTTCCCAGATTTCAGCTTTGTTGTTTTTTTTTTTTTTTTGTGTCCATTCTACCAAAATTAATGTAGCTACCACCACATTCCCTGACACATCCTCTCAGCACAGCCCTGTGAACAAGGAAATTGCGGAAAGTGCACAGAGAATACAGCACTGTGGTCTTTAAACACCGTCTTAGTTTTCAGCGCATCTTATTGGAAGGTGAAAAGCGGGAAGATGCAGGCTGTAAAGCACCTCTTCTAGGACCTCTTGCCACTTTCTAAACCTGACTCCTTTGGAGCTCTGCACCTCTCTACAGCAGCCTGTCCCAGGGCTTCCTGCTCCACTTACTTTTCTGCACACCAGTAAAATGAAACCTTGTCCACAGGTTGTAGCTCCTGCTGCTGCCACCACCCTCTGACAAACTTTGAGGTCATTTCAAACTGGCCATTTCTCCAATGTGTGTCACAGCTATTTTTGTGACTGATTTGCCAAAGTTAAAAAACAAATTTTCCTTCTAAAAGAAAAGGTTAGGATATCGTTTTGGGCAAAGTCAGCTGCTCAGAAACTAGAGATAGCTTAAAGTATAGAAGTTTACACTAGACTGAGGAAAGCACAGAGCAGCGCTAGCTACAAATACCTGTCTTCCACCATCAGCTTTCATTTCCATTCAACATAAATTGCATGGCTCATGAACATTCAGATGTTTACCTCTGGAGGGCTTCAGTAAACTTGGGAGTGGTCTGGAGGAAGTTCCTGGAGACTTGAGTTCAGTGTAAATCAGGGGTAAGCTTGGTTTGTTACTGAGGCTGACATAAGTAAGTGAAGAATGGGGCCAACGATTTGGCTAGCTGGCACAAGGTAAAATCCTTTTGGCCTTCCTAGATGAACACTTCTGCTGCAATCAGCAGGAATTTCTTATGTGCTTATTATTACATTTAAATTTGTAGTGCTTAAATCCATGCTTGCAAGCACATTTGGAAACTCCTTGTGGCAATGCAGCATTGTGTTACCTTTATTTCCATGCTGTTTTGCTTGTGTTACTTTGATTGCTTTCTAAAAGATCAGTCATTCTTAATCAACTGTATTTATATGATTATTCAAATGATATCTGGTTATGCAATTACTAAAAGTGTTTAGTCATCTGTTTTGATCACTGAATTACAATTTGAAAATTGAGCTTGTTTATCTTATAGATATTTAAACATCTCTCATGTACATACATGTTCCCCATTTTTTTTCTGCTTAAATAAAAATAGAAGAAAAAAATGAACACTTTTTTGGGGGTGAAAATAGTAGTAAAATACTAGTAGAAAATACTAGAAATACTGTAAACAAACTTAGAGAACTAGATCTGGGTCTCATTGCTCATATGTATATTGTACTTCTAACCTAGACAACATGATACAATATCATGATGCAGGAACTCCTGCCAAATTGATTTTTTTCAGAACTGCATAGAAGTGCCCTTATAATGACTCAAAATTTAAAGTCTAAATGTTTTGATGAGGGTAGTTTTATTACATTAGGTACAGTTTAACTTATCCTACTCAGTGGAAATGAGACTAGGATAAGACAAGATGAACCCACTTTATTTCCACTGTTTATTTTAGCCTCGGATCTGATAAAATACTTAGCATTGATCACCGGGGATCTTGAAAAGCACACGAAGGAATACAGGCAGTAGATTCTAAATGATTAGAATTTTTTCTGCAAATGTATTACATTTCAGAGGTTAAGTGGGTAAGGGAAAAAATGCACTGAATATTCACCTGTGAGAGTAGATAGCAAATTTGGTTCTCAGTGCAATCGTGTCCAAAACTCATTTTGTTTCACAGCTGCATGCCACTGCACACCATTTTAAACTACACATTTTGGCACCGGGGAGGAACAGAAAGTTAAAATGTGTGGAACAAAGATATTCTCTCACCTCCTTGCCAATATCAGAATTGAAAGAGGTCTCACAGCGACTGGACTGCAAATTAAATTAAGCATCCTTTTAAAGGAGACCCTAAGAGGGAAGAATTTCCTTCCTATTGCTGTGGCAATTTCTTGGAGTACAGTCATTAAATATTGGTTGGGAGAGGAAGCAAGCTGGGAGCGCAGGTACGGATGTGTAGTCTCATTCTTGCTGACCACACCTATCCAACCCAGAGGACAAAAAGGAGAGAAAAAGTAATTTATTGGTGGTATAACTCATCTTCAAATAACTGTTTCCCAGAACCCAGAAGGAAGTTGGAATGATTCATATCCAGAGCTCTTCTTAGGACTGCTTTTACAATGACATAGGCTAAATCCCTGAGCTTTATGACTGGTCTGAAAGTCTCAGCCTAGCCCTAAACCACCATTGATAAGTAAACCTGACAGTAAAGAAGTCAATGTTTCTGAGTTGGCCCTTGTTCTCTAGGAAGAACTGTCAAGGTCTTAAAAAGATTAGACACAAACATCTGATAAAAATGAGGGTTTTTTTTCTGCTGTTCTGAAGTCCAGCTGACAAAATAATCACTTCTTTTCAACATTATTTCCAGCAATACTTTTTTGAGTCAACGTGACCATTTCCCCTTTTGATATGAAAGTAATTCTGCAAACGGAATTCACCGAACCAGAAAACTTACATTTGGTCTCTCTGATTTCTAGTATTCATGAACAATTGAATGCTTATAGTACTCAGTAAAAAAGTAATCCCATTTGATTCACTCCTCATTTTATGTTATTTACAATACAGACTATGCTGACTAGCATTTTCTTGTGCTGCATGTAAAGATTAGGTTTTGACTCACAAAGATAGTTATGGGAAAAAGTTGTAAAAATGACTGAAAACACGCACCTTTATTCCTTTTTAAAGAGTAAAGAATTTAGATCACACTAGAAATAATACAAAGAATATCTTCCAAATCTTTTTTTTATTTCACCAAAACCTAAGATCTTGAATTAAAAATCTCCAGTGTAAACTGCATTCCTCACATTACATTTTTTTTTTTTTGCAAGTATCACTGCATAGAAAGCTATATGAAGTATTTGGTTTTTTTCTATGCTTACACTAGTTTGTTAATAATATTGACATTTTTAAACCTTTTTTTTTTTTTCCCCAAAGTCACATAATATCAATTTTCAAAGCAAATCTGATTTTTGTGTGCAAAACGTCAAATTCTGAGGCACCAATAAGGGCCAGGCACCAGTTGGGAATGGGAAATTAGTCCCTGATTCTTACCCATTTTTGCATAGATTTCTCACTGAACTCAGAGTGATTTCAAACAGACAGAATATCTTTGAGAAGTACAACTGTGAACTGAGTTAGATGAGAAAACCATATCTAAACATGACAGATATCTGAAAAAATTTGCTTCAGAACATTGGCTCAAAAATACAAGAATGAAAGCAAATGTTTTAAGAACTTTTAAAAGACAAAATCATCTCCACAGTAACTTTTGTATTATTGTAGCTAGGCTGCCTTGAGACAAGTTTTAGAGTTAGGGTCTCTTTGTTTTCATCCAGAAACACAGTTTATAAATTACCCACTCTAATGTTCCCTTTTCAATTCCTGGTAAGTTTTTTCTTTCTCAGCCAACCAAAAGAAGGAGCAGGGAGCCCAAATGATGCTGAGATTCTGCAAATTATTTTTATTTTTAACTTAGAATAGAACTGTCCTGTGTTTCACTAACATACAGAAAAAATTATGATCATAGACCATGTCATCTTAATTCATTTATCTCAGGAGATCTTTGCTGTAATTTTCTGATTTACAGTCACAGCTGGAGAGACTGCAGAGATCATGAAGAATTTTTTTTTTCTATTCAGTCATGTTCTTCTGCATTTTTTTTAATATATTTTCTTAGATATATCATTCTCTATCTTCCCTTTGTGTGCTTTGTGTGGATAACTGTTTATCAATCTTATAATTTTTAAAGGCTTTTTTTCCCTAGCAACTGCAGAACTGAAAACTTTAATATCCCCTTAAGAAACAAGCATTTTGGAAAATGTATGTCAGAATTTGGCACTAACTATCATGATAAGCCACAAAGCAAAATAGTTAAGGAAATGTGAATTAGCGTAATGAGAACTTGAAAAACCTGCCCACCAATGCAATATTTAATTTTCAGATCTCATAAACTTGAGTAGGAATTTAAAGAGTACACAGTACTTATTGCTTTGAATTTTATTTTGTCTAGTTTTAAACTAGCAACAACACTGAGACAATGTTTCCTCCACAAATGAAAATAATCTGCTGCATGACATCAATACAGATCAGATGAATATCTGTCAGTTATCTTCATGAAGTTTAAACAGTTAATCCTAGGAAGTCTCCTAACAAAGGCATTTGCGAGGTTTGTGGCTATTTTTTCCTATATGTTTTAGTAATGGATGGACTAAACCAGCCTATTTATTAAATTTTATATAAGAATTTAAAATCTGCTCATGTTTTCACTGTGAATTTTAAAACGACATCCTTTTCATTTATCTTGTGCTTGTACAGTATTTTACCACCAGTGGTTTTGGTAGAGCTGCTGTACATTGTCATGGAAAAAAGTTCTAATACTCACAAATCATACCTTTTTTTGGTGGTCTCGGCATTTCTACTTGCCAATTTTAGACAAGATTAAGTGCAAAACTATTCCTGTTAAGTCCTTAATTTACTATGTGCACTGTTAAACTTCCAGAACTTGTCTTCTAACTATTAATGATACCCTAATCTGCCAAATGAAACTTGATGCTCAGGGAATCTAATGATCAGGACTTTTACTGAGTAGCACCATTAGATTCATGTGAACCAAAAGCAGACATGGCCATTTTGTTCCCCAAGCCTCTATGTGATGACTATTTTTGAAAGTCTTCCATTAGTTGTCACAGATTTTTACCTGGAGAATACCTGCTGTGCTCTCCCATTTTTTTCTTATTGTTAAAATTCTTAATCTAAGTTAAAAGCAGTTTTCGATTGAAAGTGTGTGGTTGCTCTTTATGCAGGAAGAAATCCAATTAATCTTGCACCATGTGCAATGTGATTGCTTGAAGATACTGGCTTGTAATTCAAAATTACTCAAAAACACTTTATTGCTTACCAATAGCAGAAACATGCACTGGAATCAGCAAGAAAGTTTTAAAAGCTTTCAGATTAGAATTATTTGGATTCTTTATTCTTCCACAGAATATGTCATCATTCTATAAGCATAATGCTTGACTTTAAGCAGAAGACTCAGGCAAAATATTACAGATAATGTTAAAAGGAATAAGATGGAAAGGCCAAGACATTAGAATTGTTTTCAATATTTTTGTTTTGTTTAATAAAAGTAATTTGGTATTTATACAGATAATGCAAAGAAAATGTGATGAGAGCAGTTAATGAAAAATCATCCAATATGTAAAAATATAGATTAGTTATGTTTGTGACAAGAAAGTTTTGTTTATAATATTATATTGACTTTAGTAGCACTTGAAATGTGATGCAAAACAGCTGCACATACTGACATAGTGATAACACTTGTTTTTTTTCCTTTTTTAAATTACATTTAAAACAGGCCCAGTATCAGCTGGATGACACTGGGAGAATGATCACTTTAAAGCTTATTCTCTTTGGGCTAACTATGACAGTTACAATGCCAAAATAAGCTGGAGGTAGAGTGCAATAGCAATGCTCTTTACAGAGAGATGAAGCCTTGTTTTTCTTCAATTATTTGCTGATTTCTGTCTTTTTTCCCTAAGATCTACTACGTATAGGGCTATAATTACTAATAGCTTCTTTATGAAAGCAAAATAAATTATCCCCAGCTGTGTAAATAACAGTGACTGAACAAAAAATATTATGGAGAAAATCAAGTTTGGGTCAGGCAAGAAGAAGTGCAAATTTTTGAATTCTGGATTAAGTAGAAGCTAAACATATTTCAATTCTATTCATTTTTAAAAAATTGTTTAAATGTATAATACATTCCTATCCTTTTCAAATTTAAACAGAATTCTATAGCCATGGTCCTATTTGCCAAAGTCAATAAAGACATAAATAGATAAATAAATTTAACTCATTATGTTGGCATTTCAGTTTCTTCTGAACTGCATGATGCATCCAGTTCCTACCACTGTTTTCCAAAACACCAGTTTTCTTGCTTAATTTGGTCCACGGAAGACAGGAATCATTTATCCTGGTTCAGGGAACCTGTTGTATTGCCAGATTTCGGTGACAGTGGTAGTGCAGGACTATCAGGTGTGGATTCATTACTTATGAAAGGCATTCAGAAATTGGAGAGGTGAGAAAGCGGCAGGACAAAAGTGTAAATTCTCTAGAAATGCTTGTTAAAAATAGTAGAATTGAAACCACACTGGAAAATATCCTTAGAGCTCACTATAATGTGCCCTAGCCTATATCAGCTTGATGAACCATGTGAGACACAATGTGGAATAGGTCATGTCAAAACACTAGTAGTCTAAATACTGTACTTGAGTTGACTGTGCACAGCAATATGTAGTCCTAAAAGATCTCAAAGTACATAAGTCTAGTATTAATAATGACTAAAGAAAAGCTTCTGGAGGATGAAAGACGTTTTGACACATTGGTCCTGAAGGGCACTGGAAAACATCAAAATAGGTTTAAAAGCCTAGAGCTTAAAACTTGCATACAGACTTCACAAAGAGCTAGCAGCTTATAACCTCATGCATTCAAGCACACAAGACCTATTCACAGAAACTGAGAGAAGATTCTCTGCAGTGGAAGTGAGGCTGGGTCTGTAGAAAGGAAATTTTATGTTGGCTGTGATAGAATCAGAATCCCAGCCCTTACCCTGTTAACTGAACTGCCTATCTTTGATCCTCTCTGAAAGTAGCACCTACTTTTGTATTTAAAAGAAAAAAGGTATCCTTTTCCCTTCCTGATAACTCAAGTATTAAATTACTTCAGCAGAAGATTTTATCTTACATGCAATCTGGAAGCTTAATACAGAAAACCTCCATTTGTGCTCCTTCTTAATTTTTTATTCAGTAACTGCAAAATAGTATCTGAAGTCATAGAGGTATAAGATATTTAAGGAAAAAGAGGGGATCTGAATGATTGAAATATCACCAAAATTTTGTTTAAATAACTTGCTAAATTTTTACAATTTTATGTTTGTTTATCTGAGTCCCAGCATGTATGAAAAGAATAATGAATCCAGTTGTACTACTAAATTTAGGTGTTCTTTACAGACATTGAGAATGTCAAATGAATTTTGCAAATTTCACTTACTCTACCATGAATCCATAGAATTGCCACAGTACACTGTGTACACTGTGTTTTATTTACAACTCAATAGTTATCTTGTACTCAAGAGAGAGGTATCTAATTTAACAAGCACATTTGATTCTCTCAAGAACTTGTGCCATAGTAGTTAAAACACAAATGTATTTGCATTCTGCTGTTTAAGTTTATGACAGCATATCAGACTTTGCTTTTAAAATTAACGAGTTAAGTATTTCCAAGAGATAACCTTCTAGAATTTCATCATATCATATAATGATGTCTCTATGGCCTATATGTGATCTCTTTGAATTAGCCAGTCTTTGTTCAGTAAGATCAGCCTGATGACAGTGGACTATACATCTGGGGCAAAAGAGTACACGGAGGGAAAATTCCACAAAAATGCTAACTATAAATATGAATAACTTTGAGTTCATATTAGCCAGTTGTGCATATAAGTGAAATATTTTATGGAATCTGGAGAAAATGTTATTTCTAGTAGTATGAGCATTTAATTACATTGAACACTAGTGTTTTTTTTTTTTAATAGCTTTGCTCTTTAGATAATTTCTGTATATATACATATTTAAATCTATGATTGTGAAAAACATGGTAGTGCACTCAAAAATCTTCACCTCCTTATTGCATGCAATATTGCATCCACTTTCAGTCCTGGAAACACTTCTTTAGAAGTGATATTTCCTCACCATACGAGGAAGTAAAAAGAAATGCATACATTTAGGCTGTTTTTTGTTTGTTTGTTTTGCTAGTAGACATCTTATTCTCTGCTGAAGTAGATGTCAAAGTTTTATACCATATAGCACCAACCTGCCTTTGTAATTAAGAACAGAATCCTATGCTGCATAATGCACATTAGAAGCTGCTACTGAAACCAACTCTTAGAAAAAATTGAATTCTACATTTGTAGCGATCAGAAGGACCAATGCAATGGAAAAGGTGTTACAAAGAGGTGGAAGGACCAACACAATAGTGAGGTGCAACAAGGGAAGGGAAATAGATCTCTCCCCTGGATCAGAAAATTTAGGATTTGCAAGGAAAGGCTCCCCCCAAGTAGGGATCTCCAAAAAGAGATCCTTCCTCAGTGGCAGTCAGCCCTTAAATGAGGCCTAAGAGGGGTGGAGCCAGGCTTCTGGTCACGCAGGTGAATTGCCCTTCACCTATGCTCCCAGGGCTGACTGGGTCTTTCCTCCAGGCGCTCAATCAGTGCTTCAGTCATGACTCAGCAGCTCCCATACATACATTATGTGCAGCAATGTGAGCACATCCCAACACTAACAATGAAAACCATATATGCTGTTCCTTTGAGTACCTGAAGAAGATTTTAGACATAAATAGTCATAGACATAAGATATCTATGACTTATTTGGAATAAATGCATTTTTTTTTTGAAATTACCTGTACAGAATTGAGATGATGTGCTTCAAGAACATAATGATTGAAGTAAGCTTTTATATTCACATGCTTTTTATTAAATGATTGCTATTTTTCTGGTGAGTACCCTCACCAGAAACAGTAATCTAATGGATCTCCTTCCTTCTCTTTATGAAGATACAAAGAGTTGCTCAAATTTAATGTAGGAAAAGTATTTTTTTTAATGTATCTGGCATAATATTTCTCAGTCTTTTGGCAGTTTGTAAAAGTGGGTTAATACTGTCAAAAACAGTACTCACTTCAAATAAAGTTTATTTTGTAATAGTAACAACTTTTTCCTTTATCCCCTCCAAAATTACACCAAACAGCACCTGCTGGAAAATACTTTGTGGGAGCAGAGGATAACAGACCTCCTTCTGCAGGCTTGGAGAGACACCTATCTACTGGCAAGGGAAGACTTGCAGCGATGCTTTTGTAGAAGAATAGGTGCTTGAATAGATGAATCATAGAATATCCCAAGTTGGAAGGGACCCATAAGGTTCACTGACTCCAGGACCACCCAAAAATAAGACTAAAATCTTCATGGCTTACTATGAAATACAGAAAAGGATATATATTTCCACTTTTTCAAGAATCTATGTAGAACAGATAGTAGGGGGCTTAAGTCCAGGAAAATATGGGATACAGGAATACCCAAGGAGCTTTCAAACCTGGAAAGCTCACCAGAGTTCATTTCGGGTTTTTCCATTATGTTTTTTGTCTGCTTTACATTTCCTCAAAGTTTTCTAGTGCGTCCCCCCTTTTATGTTTTGTCCGATTGCCCATTTACCTATATGCAGAGAACGTACATTTTGTTTTTTAAAAAACGAGGTCTTAAAAATCTATTATATGGTATACATAATTTATCTAAAATATGAAATAATCTGTTAAACCATCCTTCACCACTCAGTATATGCTTACTAGACCTTATGAACAATTTGAAACTTAGATATGACATAACAGATATGATAGGCAACAGTACACTGATGAATGAATTTGTGGTAAAAGAATTTTATCTATTTATGTATAGAGGTGAACTTACTTTTTGAGAAAGTAAATGTTGTGCAGAACACCAAGAAAAAAGGCAATACAGATCTCTTTTTCTTATTGTTTTCCTTCTTTTATCTTTAAAGAGTTATAGGGAAATCTGCCACACATTTTTTACCATATATCTCATTCTGTTCTGCCTTAATTAGTGGATAATGTATCAACCACTCTTCATTCTTATTTTGTTTGTATATCAACAACTATATATGGAAAAGAGGTTTCTGAACTTTTTGACTTTCACAGTATTATCGATGGCACTGGCTGCACATTTCTGCAACTAGTAGATGAGTCCTAAAATTACTGAGAAACAAAGAAATAGCTGGCAATAGTGTCAACACATGGAAGTTTGTGACAAAAACACATTCACTTCAGTGTTGTATCTAAATTCTTCAGATCAATATGTGATTTGTGGTTCTTCAAATACTCAATTATCTCAGATTTTGAAGATCTTGCCTGAAGATAGCAGAGAGAGTATTGATTCGTCTTTAATATAATACTTTTTGAAAGTGGTGCTTGAAACAATTTCAACTTTAAATGTCATGTCTTCCTATAATTATTTTGATCAAATAAGTATAGCATTTGATCGTTATAGGCACGGGTAATTTTGCTGGTTTTACGGAAAACATTGCAGGATCTTTGAAGAAAATACTTGTTTAATCCTTTCTATTTTCTTTCTTGCTTACAAGGTAAGACAAGTGATAGTTACAGTAAAATGATCTAATGTAATCCTAACACACAGATACATCTTGAATTTCTGTGTTGTATGTTTAACTCCAGCAAAGATTAGAGTGATGAAATGCTGCCGAGTACATCAGTAGAACACACTAAGAAATGGGTATTAAATCACGGATAGTTGTTAAATATATAGTGGTGCTTATTGATTCCTTTTTGAGAATGAGAAATACTACAAATGTTGCAGTAAATGGAAGCATACATGCTGTGATAAATAGCCATTTTTTCAGTTCTGCTTATTCCACTGCAAATCCAGTCAAAAAATATGCTGAAAGAGTTACTTTAAGATTACTTGGAAGATGGAGAATCTGAAGATGAAACAGTATTTCATTATTTCTTACTTCAAATACAGCATACAGAGGTAACAAACCTGACTGAAATTATATCCCCTTTAAAAAACAGAATTCATTTTAGGCTAGGGTGCATAGAAGACTGCTGCTATTTTTCAAACACATCTTCCCTTTGAATCTTTATTTTGATTCCTAATTGAAAAAAGGAAGATTTTAAAGAGCCAGGTCACTAGTACTCAGGCTATGTTTTCTGCAGTGACCTGCTTCTCTCCAAGCACTTAGTGACAGGAGTCCCATGGCCACAGAGCCTTATGTGAGATTTATGTAGTCAGGTTAAGAGATGTAATTGAAATTTTCCATAATCATTTGTCCATTCTTGACAGCAGAACATAAGTTGAATTTAAAATACACAGTACCCCCCATATTTTTAATAAAAGGAAATGAAGTTGTGTTGGACTGAAAGATACAATTGCTAGCAAAACACAGTCTATCAGAGGAACTCATTCAGTGCTACTCTATTTCAAGGGAAAGATCTAAACAAAGTAAAATTCCTATCTCATTTATTTTATTGATGTTATATAACATGCAAGTGAACACTTGGCTCTGTCATACTTCATGCGAAAGTTACAGCAACATAGTTAAGTGATCAACACCTCTAAAATTATGAAAAATAATTTAAATTATTTAACACTAGAAATTATTTTCTTGGGTTGAAGCTTCCCTCAGGCACTTTTTTGGGACAGAGTTCTGTTTTGCTTTGGGTCATAGGGAATAACTGGAAGTGAGCATCTTTATTCCTGTTCAGTGGGAGATATGCCAAAGCAAGACTGGAAATGTAGATAGATACTTCCCTGCCTTGGAAAGGCAGCTGCAAGTAATGATGTAGACAAAACCACATAGCAGGGAAAGGTTTCACCTATGAAATAATAGGTTTTAGACCTTATTCAGGAAAACACTAAAGTGTCCATTTCCTGCACCTTATTACGTCCCACTAGAACTTAAGCATGTGCTAAAGAGTAATCTGATGCAGGAATGTTTTCCTGAACAAGTGCATCAGAGAACTAGGCTTCACTAACCTCACCACCCTGCCCCCCTTCTTCCTTCCTGCCTTATGCCTCTGTCAGCACAGCTGCAATGATGGAGTTCATCAAAATGCGTGGACAATTACCTGCACCTGAGGATCACCACATCAAACAACAGAAAGAATGTGTTTCCCACAATTTTGCTTAATGACTGTGCTGTCTACTCAGGGTTTAATGAGGTAAAAGAGAAAAGCTGTTGGGAGCTTCTGCTTGTTTTATACCAACAATTACCTTTCATGGCTCTTTATCTATGGGAATGGGTTGAATCTTATGGATTTAAAGATGTCCTCATTTGGCAGGAATGACTGATATTTTATACGTGCTATTTGATTATTTTCATGCTGAACAGGGGTTATTTGCAAACATGCTCCTTTCCACTTTGCAACTTCTGTACCTAAAATCTGAACTGAGCCAACACATTCCACATTATTAAGCATTCCTATCTCGACAGTATGCTGGGGAAGCTCCATTGCTTCTCTTTGCTGGAGGGCTGGATACACTGGAGATGCTAAAATGATTTAACTGCCATACACAGAATTCATTGAAATGCTTGTAATGGTCAAACAGAAATGAGAAAATGGGCTGTATGTTCTAGATGTGGTAAGTGTAAGGATATTACCTTTCTTCTCTTATTGATGGTGCCTCTATTTTTTTTTTTTTTTTAGTATGTACACAGAGATTATGGCTGTAAGAATCTTCAATTTTCAAATCTGATTGCTTCTGCTCCTAATGAAGTCCTTATTAAATAAGCACTGAATACAGCTTCATTAATCACAAGCAGCTAGATCCATCAATAGGCTTAAGTGCCACAACACTGAAAGCTGTAGCACAGAGCAGTTAAGCATCTGCTCCCCATAGCTGCTCCATGCCCTGACGAAGATGCCCAGGCTCCTACTGCAATTTATAGGGACAACTGGACATTTTGGAGCAAGGCTTGTAATGACTTGACTGCTAAGGAGGAACAGGGCCAGGCCAATGCTAGTAGTGAGAGATTCCTGGGGACTGTACAATGAATCTTAAATCAGGTGCCTCTTAGACTGCTCCTAATAGAGGAATGAATATAACATGACATAGAGGATGAGGCACTGCAGTAACCCTTCAGACACGGAATGGAATCCAATGACCTCTACTCGAGAGCCTCTCTTGCTCCTCTTGGTACAGTGTGGATTATAAAACAAACAAACAAACAAACAAAAAAACCACCTTTCCTACCTGTTTGCTGAGGAGCCTGCACAGTAGCCTCTGTTTCCTGGAGAGAAGCATGAGCAGATGACACCTGGCAGCAGGGCTGTGAGGCCCAGTAACATGGTGGTGCTGCTGGCCGCACCTGGCAGTGGGGCTGTGAGGCCTGGTGATGCATTGCATGCTGTCAGCTGTGTCAGTGGGTGCTTTGTAAGGGCTGGGCAGTAGCCTGAATGATACACTTTGCTCATCTGCAAAAATGGGACTAGTGATTGCATTCACCTCAGGTGTTCACTAAATGCTAATTATTACTTTTCTATTGCTCTCACCATATTGTAAAACAAAAAACAGTCTTGATGTTGATTTTATCTTCCTGACAGCTCACTCTGGTAAACACCTGGAGGTTAGTTTTTCTCTCTACTCTTATATAGTGTATGGCTTTTTTTTGTTGTTGTTGCTTAATTATGCATTAAATTGAATTATTTCTATCAGTCCTTGAACAACACAGAATAAAATGCATATTCAAATACTGGAATTAACAAGTATTAATTACCAATTAATTTATGTAGATATTTATACATCTACCTACAAACAACTTTATCTCTCTTTGCATATATACTGTATTTTGCTTTCATTTTAGTAAATACAAATGATTTTTGCTTCAGTGTGTACTATACACCTATGATAAGAAAATGGGGTCATGGATCTAAGCCAGTAATCCCATGATAAATGTGGTTGATTTTGTTTCATGGGGATGTCCTGCAAAAGCGTAGGCCATCTGCCTGAATTTAAGCACTTGCTGAAGTAATTTGCAAAATATGAGCTGAATACTTGCTTTCATGCATCTTCTTCTCAAAAATGAATAAAATCTTCTTTTGCTGTAATTTAAACAAGTGTATAAAATTTTCAAATCAAGACAGTTGTGCAAACACAAAGATCTCACCCCACTGAAAAGTAAACATTTCAATAAGCTTTTCTTTTTTATTTTTATATAATTTTTTATTGGAGGGATACTTGAGAATATAAACCACTACTGTGTAAACAACTGTTTTCATATGAGTAATCGTATTTTGCTCAGTGGAAATGTTTCTGTTAAAGTGACAAGCATTTGTGGAGTTACATCTAACATTGAAACATTCCGTATTTTTAGCACTGTGGATATCAATGTAAAATATTAAACAAGAAGCACTGAACACGCTGCCAGATGTGAAGAGTAGTAAAATCAAAATTTGCACATTCCATTAACCCTCTTTATTGGAAAATTGAACCTTTTGTTTGAATATTGGTTTCTTAAAATAAATAAATAAATAAAAATAACAAAAGCAAACAACACAAACCAACATTTTAAAATAATGATAACTTATTCTACAGGCAAGGTGATAAAGAACAATTATATGATTTTAAAAAATGGGGCCATGGCGCTAACATGAATCCAATTCTTAAAAAAAAAAGCTGTTATGAGAATATTTCACAGTCAAAATATAAAAGCCACCCCAAATATATATGTTATTAATAGAAATAGGTACCACTATAATAGATGAAAGAATCTCAAAATGTAATCACAAACTCTATTACTGCTAGGGGTGTTATACTACCACAAAAAGGAAAAGCAATATGCACACAAACAGAGCTCTAAAATTTATCTTCCTAATCTAGTGACTGAGAAAGTAAGTAAAGGTCATATTGCAAAGAAAACTTGATTATAACAGTTGAGTTTTTTTAGGAAATGGGATGAAACAATATTGTGCTTTTTATTTCACATTTATACGTGACTAATGGTAAAGCTGATGAAGGTGATCCAGGAAACTTCAGTTTGCATGTGTTTAAAGATCACAAGATTGTATTAAAAAAAGAAAAAAACAGCAGCTGCCATTTTCTAATCCAAAGGAGATGCCAGAAAAGGAGTTGTCCTGAATCCAGAAGACCCCTGGAGCATTAAGCTTCAAAACCTGGGGAGCTGAGCAATAAAGGACAACAAAAAGGAGCCTTCCTGCCTGCAACTGGGGAAGCCTTGTGCCCTACCACCCCTCTGGGCTCTCCCTCTGCCCACAGGGGCAGGAGCAGCAGTGCTACCAGGCCTACCGTACCATTTTAAAAAGCAAAACAAAACAAACCAAAACCTCACCATTGTTGGCTGCTGACAATGAGAAAAGCAGCAGGACCAGATTACATAGATTTTATCTGATATCTCCTAATTGCTTTATGAACATGCGGAAATGCAAATACAGATTTGAGAGCAGTTGCAGTAGCAAGAGACAGTGGATAGTCATGAGAATCTTAGGTGACGACAAGGCTAACAGCAGAAAAGGAGTTTGAAAAAAATTGCTCTATATAAACTTCTCAACCACCAGGACTATACTGAATGAATTTAAATAAAGAGTAGGCTAACGTTACTGGAATTTGAAACAGTTTGTCAATAAAAGGGAAAACAAAGCGAGGTTCAACTAAAAGAACATAAACAAAGCTGAGGCAGCTTCTCTTGAAAAATACTTAACTACAGTTTTATGGGGATCAGTTGCTAGGATGTGATCAAAAGTAACCAAGCGTTTGGATCAAATATTTATGAAAAATGTTAATAAAAGTATTTCTGTTTTTTCAACTCACGGTGGAAAGTCTCAGGTTTGTTTCTTTTCATGCAGTTCCTCACTCCTATCTGTTGCTCAGGCTTGCAGATGTATTTTTAATGATGAGGAATTGTCAAAACACTTCCAGAAAGCGTAATCTCAGCATAGTATCCCTTCAAAATATTATCTCTCCACATGGACTGCATTAGACTGAATGAGTCTGAGCATTCTCCAGTACTCTCGTAAGGCTGAGGGGAGAGTCATGTGTTTCACCAGTGACATGTGGAAAAGCAATCAGACACTGGATTACATGGCTGTCACTGTCCATTTGCCTTCTTTATCTGCTCACTGTAAGCTCTTGGAAGGACCCACTGGTAAATGATACTGCTGCAGAGAGAAAGACAAAGATGTGCAAGAAGTAAAGGTTTTGACATGTTCAGACTTTATGTTTTCAATTTATTTGCAAAGCAGATGACTTTTAAAAAAAATTGTAATTCTTTGCTGATATATTTGAAGAAATGTTTGCTAAGTAAAACCATTAAACAGTTAGAAGCTTTACTTTGTTCATGAACTACTTTTTGTTGAAGATGCCTGGTGTCCTATACATACTCCACTATTTCATTTTCCAGTCAATTGCCTTTGTATACAGTCCTTGTATTTTTAAACACAAGGGACATCATAATAAATTGGAGCAACTTGGATGTTTGAAGAAGAAACTGGGGAACACAGGTTTGCCTGAACATGCTTTGCTGCAGAGCCTAAACATGCACATGCTATTTCACCTCTCTGCAGTCTACACCTTCGTTCTGTGTGTCTCATAGGACAGTCAGACTATAGCTTGTGTCTGTATATTCTTTATGTTGCTCCAGTAGTAAACTAGACATATAGTGAAAAAGCAAGTATCTACAGAGTTTTAGGTGACTTGTGCTCTATTAGTATTGCCATATGGACAAGAAAAAGCATTGTTATGGATATATACTCTTAAATCTTGAATAAATAATGATAGCATCTTGCCATACTGAAGGAAAGCATAAACCTCTATACACTAAATTTGGAACAGATTTTTCTTCCCAATCATAATTGTATTATATAACCATGCTTTTTCCTAGCAGCAGATGCAAAGCCTGCAATCAAACTGCTTGAATTTTAGTGTTTTGGGGACAGAATTCTGCCATCATTTGTCATTACTTCAAGCAAGCAGGAGGCAGGGCAGCACATTCTTCAGAGAACATGGCAAAAGTATTTTTGTTTTGTTTTACATCAGCCGTTAACAACCACAAATAGGCTCAATTTTTCTTTAGAACAGAATAAAAATCTCTATATCATTCTGTAATTAATTTAGATTCTGTGAGTCATTTTATATTATTTTTAGTAAAGATAATTTACTAATTATCCAGTAAAGATAATTTACTGGAGTGCCCTCCAAAGTAGTAACAAATTCAATGATAGATAAGAAAACTGACATGCTTGTAATATGCAAAACCTATTATGACTTGGTTTTTTTTACTAAGCTTGTAAAATGTTCATTAGAATGACTTTAATTATCATTAAATTGGATATTATGCAATATAAATATAATATACAAATGCAAAAATAATTCCATAAATACCTAGCTGTTTCTTTTAACCTGTTTCATAGGAAATATTACAAGCTACAAACATTGTTTGGCAAACGCTACAGCTTAAGAGTCAAACAACTGACCTTTCTCAAAGGTTTTCCCATTGACAGCATAGAATTTGATGGGATAAGTCACAATGATTTTAGATTTATATTCACAAAGGAGTAAAAGATTATTACTTTCTGTGGAAATAAGCAGATAAGCACTCAGTGTCCTCTGCAGCTGATGAACAACCTCCCAAATTGTGTAGCGCTCTGAGGACTGTAAAAAAAACAGGATTATCTGTTTCAGCCTGCTTCCTAGTCCTTCTTTTACTGACCCATAACTAGTGAGGACCTTCGACTGCAGTATAGGGAGCACTTTAGTAATGTGTCTTTCTGAGCCAAATTGTCTACTTTGATCATTTTCATTTTCACTTTGCAAGCTCAAGGTAACTGTTTCCCTGAACAAAATTATTCAACCAACAATCTGGGGAAGGTATTCAAATCATATAACTTCAGTTTAATAGAATGCTGTCCCTTCTTTAATTAAAACATTATACATGGCTAAATTGACAATCAGGCCAAGAAACAGATTATTTAAAAGAAATGCTTTTTCTCAGAGTACATCTGAAGTTATGCAGTGCCAAATTCCTCAATGAAGAGAAAAAAAACCCCTGATATATATTTTTAGTATCTTGGATTAAGGAGGAGTAGAGAATAGAATATTTTATGCACAATATATTTGAAGACTTTGCATCTAGAATGTACATGTCAAGAGGAAAAAAAGTCAAAAAAGGACAGAGACTGTAAAAAAGTCAGCTTACTTATCAAAGTGTGGTTTTCTACAATAGTTTTTCTAATGCTCCATTTAATCTCATTTTCATTATCTTAACTGAGTGTGCTTCTTCACTTTGCTGGGAGGATTCACACTGCAGTATATCACACAGCTCATTAATTTTTTTCTCCTTATATTTATTCTACATTTTTATTTGTTTTAAATTCATCACATTGCTTACACTTAGCAGACCAAATCCAGCTCCCATTTAAATGAAGGTCTCCCACTGATTTTAGTGGGAACTGAATCAAACCTGTATTCCCAAAAGTCATATCACATTATTAATGTTTCTCCTGAAAATTTTCATCCTTCTAACACTTGCAAGGCCGCTCTGTAGATATTCCTCAGCAAAGCCCATTTGTTCGTGAGCATCTTCACAGGAAAATACCTGCTGTCATTCTAAATACAGTACTTAGCTCTTCATGTGAAAGGCGTTATGGCAACAAATTAAGAACCAAGGAAGTAGTTTTTTGAGCTGTGTGCATCTTTAGTATCATCTAAGTTATTTGGTCTGTAGTTTACATGATTAGAAGGCTTGTTAAAAAAAAGAATTAAAGTAATTGTCATCTGTAATTATGTAGGAGAACATGCACTCAGGAAAACTTCAAACTCACTTTGTGATACCAGCATTGGCAACACAATGATGAAGAGGAAGTCTTTCACAACCAGACATTACCCCATCAATCAGTTAGCAGTCAGGAGAAAAATTGACTTTGTCATGATATGGTTCTTAAACCAAAAGTAATAAATTCTATACAAACGGCAAGCCTACAGCGTAGCTAATTTATTCATTATCCACCCTAGAAAAATAATTAAGTAATGCTTTCTTTCCTGCCGCTTCATTACAGTTTAGCCTTTTTCTGCAGCAGTCAGTGACTGAATGCCTATTAAAATAAATTAGCTGCAAAACTTTTAACTCTGTCTTAAAGAAAAACTAATCCATTTTTCTAGTGGAAGCAACACTGATTAAATAAACGTAGTTTCATGCCGAGCAGACTAATTCCTTTAGCCACAGTTTCCAATCTTAAATCATGTTGTATCTGTATTAGTTTGAGGAGTATATAATGAGCTGCAAGTTTATAATTGGTATTAACCTCATTCTGTATGCATTTCATTTTTTTTAGACTGTGATGGAACCAAATCACTGTGCAACCTATAGGTAGTATTGTACTCTTTTTTTTTTTTTTTTTTTTTACAGCATATGCACACGCATTCATTCAGTAACACCATGTTATTCCTCTGATCCAGTTACTTCAGACAGGCAGGCTGCCCTGACGTGAACTAACTTCATCTGTATTGAACTGCTTCACTGTTACTAAATAAGAAGATCACTTTAAGAAAAACTGTGGTTACATATGTGCTTACTTCTCATGTCAGGAAAGCGGAATACTGGCTTTTAAATTTGTATTTGAACCTGATCCACAGACCAGCAGAACTGATTTAAACACTCTCTCAAAATCTGGGTTTCACATAAGAACGAAATTGTACAAGGCCAAACACTGCAAAATAGGCAAATGAAGATGAGATAATTACCACTATTTGATCTACACAGAATTTCCCACATCACTACTTTTCAAAACACACAGGTCCATAATTTTTTAAAGTAAATATTTTCTTTAATGCCACCAGCAACAGCAGCCAACAGATCAGTGCATACGGCAATCTGGTGACATGTCATTCAGATCACACACTCAGCAGTCCCCACAACAAAAGGGGTAACAAAAATCTGATGCAATAAAGTGATTACAGTTAGTATAAGAATTAAGCTAGGGAGAAATCCATCACCCCCTTCCCAAGACCAACCTTGTGCTATGGCAGCAGAGGGGCTGGCTGGTACCAGAGCCCAGCTCAGCAATAACTGCAGCCTGAGACGCCGACATCCTCTGCTCCCACGACAATCCCTTGTGCGCTGGGGCACTTCCAGGGGCTCTGAATATTTATAAAACTCTCAGTCTCATCTTCAGCACCCCATTCAGCTCCTCTGCACTAAGAAGCGCATATTTCTAAAGAAGCCACGCACTCCATGGATCTTAGTCCCTGTAGCTGCTTTTTACCAGTGCCAAAGAACCTTAGGATGGCACAATGCTGTTGCACGCAGCAGCCAAACAACCTGCTGCCAGGGGCTGGCTTTTGTCCCAGTGCGCAAGAACAATTTTGATGAAACAGACAAAGTAAAACACAAAAATCTCTTCTGCTGCATGTATTGATGGGACCAATTGCACTGGAAGGGAAGGAAAAATCTGTGAGGGGCAACTCAGATTAGGAACATCATTCACCACACAGGGTATGCTCCTAGCTGCAGCCAATTCATCAGTAAAGCACAAATACCTGATGGGCCTCAACAACTGTTCTGTCTCCTGGGCTGCTCAGAGCTCTGGGACCTCATATGGGAAGTACAGGGACATGGAATGTGTCTTTGTGTCTCCCCATGGGGGCATGAGTCTCCAGTGCTGTCCCACTGCTCAGCACAGAGTCTTTGTCTCCCAGAGCTGGAAGCTGTCACTCTCCCTGCCATAATCTGCAGACCACAGTGTTCCATACAATAACTCCTCAAACTTCCTATTTAAAAACTCACAGGTGCTGCAAGACTGGCAGAACAGAGGGAGGAAATATTTTCTGTATTGTCAGTTCCCTCCTCATCCTCCATTCTCCTCCCTTCCCTTTTTCTGTTCAATTTGTTTGATCTTGTCCAGGCTGTAAGCACAAGAGTGGGAAGGGAATATGTCTGGTCCGAAAGAAAGTTTCTCTCCTGTAGATGGGAACCCACTGAGGGACTCTGGCTAGGAAAGTGTTCTACATCTTGTATTGATAATAGCTTTGGTCTTTCCTTTATATCATGGCTATGTCAGTTTCACATGAAGTCCACTCACCTGTATATAAATTTTTTACTTAGCAATAATCAGAGAAGAAATCAAACACTAAAAAAGTGTATTTGCAGTAAATTACATTTTTACATGTTGTGGTAAGCATATTATTTGGCTGACTAAGCAGCATCTATATTCAAGAATTTATTTTGCTTTATTTTTGTACACTCTTTTGGCTATGCTAAAAATTGTTAAATTGCTTTATTTTAACACCAGTGAATTATTTTCTGAATGCAGCTTACCTATTTCTGTCCAAAAACTGGGGGCTATTACAGAACTTTTTCATAATTTTAATATAGCAATATATTTAATATGAGCTTAGTTGGAAAAAAAATATTTGCATTTTATAAGTAGTAAAGTGGTGAAGAAATTCATAGTTTTCTAGAATTAATTTGATGTTAATATTTGCAATAGCTGTAGTGAAACTTTCTTACTCTTTAGTTATACATGTATTTCCATGAAGATAATTCATATTTGTTTCTATTATATGGTTATAGTGTGTGACAACTGGAGGTCTTTATCAAACTAAACAAAACAATACAAAAATTATGCCATTTGTATCAATTCTCATACAGATTCATCTCTACATCAACAACTCATTTAATTTGATATGTAACTCAGGCTTTTTGCTCCTTAGTAAATAATCTTACAGTTAGTTAGATTTCATGTTAGAAAATAAAAATTGTAAAAATTGTTAGTTTCTGGTACGTGTATATTTTTCTTAGCACAAGTTCTATGTAGAAGCAGATGTTATGGAGAGAACAGTATGGGATAGCAGAGATTGTATGCTTCAGCCTTCAGTCAGAATCAGGCACTGAATGAGAACTGGTTCTAACAACTTGGTTATTGACACTGGAATGAATGTCCTGAAAGAAAGGATTAGTCTGCATTTTAAGTGTCACATTTTGTCTTTTGTTGGTTTATACACCTGAATAAAGCAAGTTACTCTTAAAACATATGCAGAGTTTGCAACACAGATTTCCAGGAAATCTCTTATCGAATGTCCTTTTATGTCCTAGGAAATTCAACAAGGCCTGAGTTTTGGCAGCTGATTTAGAAAATGTGAACTGTGCTGCTGAATCAAGACATCAGAAGTAGTAAAATAAATATCTTCATATGCTTAGAATCCAAGCCCCCTGCTGAAGGAGATTCCCTACAGTGGGTTGCACAGAAAAGCATTCAGGTGAGTTTTGAATATCTCCAGAGGAGACTCTATAACCTCTCTGATTAACTAAACTTGCTTAGTCAGTTGGATTTTAGCTAAGACACTAATTTGCTAAAAATATTGACAGAATTGAGCTCCAAAGTGGTTTAGCAAAGTTTAAGAAAATGAAAATGCATATGTGTGCACATTTATATATACATATGTAGAGATACACACACACATTGTACATGAACTACAAGAGCTGATCTGAAGTTAATGC
This sequence comes from Numida meleagris, assembly GCF_002078875.1. Taxonomy (NCBI): domain Eukaryota; kingdom Metazoa; phylum Chordata; class Aves; order Galliformes; family Numididae; genus Numida; species Numida meleagris. The sequence continues at coordinate 18,147,538 of NC_034415.1, read as the reverse complement.
CTCCTTTATTATGTTGGCCCATGATGTCAGGGGCAAATGTTGGTGGTATAGCAGCAGATGTTGAACCTTCCCACCAATATTCCATTACATTTTGTTTCTGTGCGGCAGATGGCAGCAGAGTAGCACTCTGACAAAATAGCATCTGACATGGATGTGTGTATGAAGCAAAGGGGTGTCACTGAATTATTTCATGTGGAAAAACACTGCACCCATTGACATTCATTGACTCTTGCTGAACAGTTATGGAGACCAAACAGAAGACCTGAGCACAGTGAGGTGGTGGGTGCTGTGTTTCAGCAGAGAGGGTGACCTCTGCTCTGCTGATTTTTACAAGTGCAGCAGGCAGGCTCTTGTTCATGGCTAAAAAAATGTGTAGTTAAATGGTGGTGAATGTATGGAAGAATAGTGGTTTGTAGCTGAGAATTTACTCTATCAAATAGTGTTCTTTGTATCTGTTGTAGTTTCCATGGAAGTAAATAGGAGACATTACTTTTGGAAATACCTACGCCCTATCTACTGTGCATAAGAAGGTATGTTCTTCAGGCTTAGGGCTCTGTAAGACCTCCAGAAGTTGAGGCTGTCTTCTTACAGCCACGCGTGAGCTGTGAGCTTACAGAGACAAAGGATAACATGATTGTTTTCAGCATTTTATTATTCATAGAGCCCACAAATTGCCAGAGTGCTTTACATTTACATTAGAATATAAAGTTCTCCCTTCCAAACTTTGTATTCAAATTGAGCAAGTAAGACATGAATCTTTGAGGTGCTGTAATAAAATAGGGATTTATGGTATATTATGTATTCTAAATCTGACAATTTTCAACAAAGAACATTTTTGAACAGTTCAAATTTGCGTATAACTTTTGCCAAGATTTTTTGTGCCTTTTTTTCAAGAATACATTATATTTAACTTTTCCCTCCCTATGTATGCTATTTCTCCCTCTGTTAATGAAGTAATTAAAATGTTATTATTTTTATACAGAAACTGGAAATTAATAATTAGCTATTAAGATGGTAGGTGAGGGAGCATGTGCAGTCTATTTAAAGTACATAACATGATTTCATTGATTACAATTTCTCAGATTTTACCAAAATAATAGAGAACAAATTAGCATCCATACGTGGTATTTTTGTGCTATGTTTATTCTTATTGTGTAGGTAAACATGTTTTTTTCAAATAATTCATTTATTCATAAGAAATACTAAACATCTACTACAATTCTGAAGAGAGAAGCAGAGTTGTTATCTGTCACATAGTTCCATATCTGTATCTATTCCTGAAAACTCCTAAGCAACATTATGAGGAGTAAGATTTGATGTGCTGAAATTATGGCCTTGAAATACAATTTTTCCTGTAATTCTTCTAGAGCCAATGGAAAGATATAGGTCATACCACAGACTCAGATCTGAAAAACCCAGAGTCTGGAGAATCTGGAGACTGCTTTGACTAGGAGAGAAGCATATGGAGACTAGCTCTCCAAATTAGGCACTTCAGACAGAATGACTCACTCTGATTATGACTCAAATTTTGTGCTAACACATTTTCAGGAGTTTCAATATTATGATTTCCAAATCATAATAGCAGTCTTACTTCACATAGAATGAAATCTCAGCTGTGTTTATAAGGCTCCAGTAATTTACTATCTTTGGGTTCCCAATCCACAATACTTCAAGGACCCTAAATTTATCATATATGTCCATCTAGGCTTTTAAGGGAAAAATGCAAACTCTTCTACCTTAGGACCTTTTATAAAATTTTCACATCCAAGCACCTTAGCTGCCTCTGTATGCCAGAAAAATGTTAAAATGTGTATTCAAGGACTACCCCATCAGTCTCCCAGCTGGTGTTCCTTGTTTACTCCTAAAATTAGGACCTCTGTTCTTGTTCAAGTGGATACAAATTCCCCAGCCTCATGACTATCTAGCTGAGGTAATACCAATACTTCAATGAGCCTGTCCTTCACAGTCTTATTTAATGTCATTATATCCAAAATACCAAGGATTTTCTGATTCTGAATGTTATTAGGAACTTGGAATTATCTGGTTCGATACTGTAACTTAAAATTCTAAATATATTCAAATTAAGAGACATGGTGTACATTTTCAGTGGACTAATATGTGATTTGTAACAAGCGAAATATATCAGAAGAAAATGATTTTGCAGTGATATAAACCCAATTAACCTCAAAGAATGCTATATGAATATAGACTGTGAAAGATTTTAATTATAGCTGGAAATGCTATGCAATAATTTAGCAAGTTTGGCAGAGACGTTCCATGTTGCCTACTGTTACTACATACCGTTAGGTTTTTAATGTGGTTGCATAGAAATTGAATATCAAATCAGAATGGTAATTTGAGGAGTCACAGAGTGAATACTTGTTGACCACTTGAAATAATAGGCTGTCTTTCAAAAATAGAAATTCTTTTAGAAAAATGAATCAAACCATGCCTCTTATAGTAAAGTTATGTGTTCAAAACAAAATTAAATGAAAATAGGTTAGTAAAAGAACAGATATCAAGAAGAGCCAATTGCTGTTTCTAATTATGAAAATGTTTGCTACTAATCTTGTCAGTCTACTTAAAAGTCTTCAGTCTCACAGAGATCTCTTGCAGTTTCAGAAAAATTATGATCTGAAGTATTTGGAATATTTGTGTAGCAACCGGATAAAGTGCAAAAATATAATCCACAGAGACAAAAAACTGGAGTGCAAAAGCTCGCATGCTTGTAAAGACATTTGTGATGTCTTTACTCCATTTGGAGGTTCAAACAGGAAATACAAATTATTTTCGTAAAAAATATAGTGGATACAACTGTAGCTATAATAAAACAGAATTTTATGACAAAATTAAACATTTTTTTAAATTATTTTTTCTAGAAGATAAAGATACACATCCCTCCTCTGCTTTCATTTTCTGTTTAACTTAAGCACTTGGAGGTGTACAATAATTTTCCCATTCCACAGAGAAAAATGAAGCAAAGAGAAATTTAAGCATTTGAATAAGGATTTGCTTAGGGATTCACTAAACGTGATGTTCTTTATATTAGGAAGCTATGAACATAACACGTATTTTGTGCTTTCATGTTATACAAAGCTATTCTTGGACTGCACAGGGTAATGCTGCATTTGACACGGAAACAGAATAATTTAAGTTGTGAGGGACCTCTCGAGAACATCTGGTCCAACCTTCCTCTCAGAGCAGAGCCAGCTTTGAAGTTAGAGCCAATTTCGAAGTTAGGCCAGGTTGCTCAAGGTCATGTTCAGTTGAGTTTTTAATATCTCTAAGGATAGAGATTCCACAGCCTCTTTGGGCATCCTGCTCCAGTATTTGACCACCCTTATTTTGAAAAAATATACATTTTCTTATATCATGTTGGTTTGTTTTGTTTTCATTTATTTTTAACTCAAAGTTAAATTAGATTGAGCATAAAGGACTCAGGGGAGGATATAATTAACTGGACAGGGAGTGCTATTAATGTGCAACATTCTGCCACATGGAGGCCAGGTGTCCTATAAAGTCACTTTTGCTAACAATTTTGTAGGGTTTGTGTTGCCATTATCCGTTTATTCTTGCGATTTCACACATTAATTAAATCCAGGAAACAGCATTCAGAAGTGAGTTTGAAAATATATTCATAAAGATGTGCTCGTCTCTTACCCAGCAAATTTTTGTTCTTGAAGTTAAATAAGAATGGTGTCCTAATGATCACAGATAGCTAGTTGTCTGCAGGGCACAAGGTTTGATCAGTGTAAAATCATCAGCAGAGTAGAAACAATGGAAGAGATGTTAAGAACTTCAGCTAAAAAAGGAGCAAGCATGATCAATGGGTAAATCTTTTAACTACCAGATTTGAACAATTTGGTATCATAGGGAAAGACCTGAGCCTGAGGGCTGAACAGAAAAGACCACAGAAAGAACTCAGGACCCCAGAAAGGACTGCTCAAAAACTAAAGCATTCTTTGAATGATTAAAAGAAAGAAAGTTGCTTTCAGGGTTATGTTTTTCCCTCCTCTGATTTATCTCCCATGTTTTGCCTATGAGTGAAAAATTAATTGGTTAAAAATTTTCATGCAAATTTTTACATTTCCCTTAGTTCAGTGATCTGTAGAGAACAAATCATTCCTCAGGGTGGAATATTGCAAAGAGGGCATTTCTGTTGCAAGGATTATACATACATGGGATCTAAGGTGGCTGGAAAAAGAAAATTCTGGCACAAAACAACTTTCCTAAATGCCCAGGTAGTACTTAGGAGAGTATTCATCAGACTGTGTCTTCTTCTCATTTGCGATATTAATCAACTAATTATAACTGTAATCTGATAGACACACAAACTGACTGGCAGATATGTAAATAATACCATCAAGCCGTTTGTGTAATCTTGGGCACAGAAGATTTCTGATATACTCAAGAACTGGAGTTCCTAATTATTTGCCTGGTGAGGGTCTCAGTACTCAAAAGCACTTCTGCAAAAGAAGGCATGCTTAACCTGTGCTGCCTCTTCTGTTCTGAATCTCCCTAATTTTGAGATGCCCATCTCTACTTCCTTTTGGATGCTATGTCAGTCATAGGATCCTCTATATGAAGTTTTGATTACTTCTGGACTTGGTATCCTGAGCTCTCCTTGAGAGTGTTACCGAACTCCGGCGACCCTTTTAGTATTATTCTTGCACGTAGAGAACCTAAACCCGGTCCTGGCCAAATACCACACACAGCATCAATATGATATGCAGCAAAATGGCGTTTATTGGTAAAAGCTACAGAACTATATAGTATTTCTTATCTTTTTACTAGACTGTTCCAGAAGCTCACGCGGGCTTCTGGCCAATCATATTGAATCTCCCGCTTCTGAGCTGTCACTTCTGAAAGGCCATACACAGAGTTGTTGTGCCCTTTGTTATGAAAACAAAGAAGCACGGCCCCCTGTGTCTACGACACAGGTTCAAGTATGTAGGTGAACCAATAACAAGCATATGGGGAAGGGCCTTTCCGCGTTACAGACCGAGATCCGTGACACGCCTACTACAACAGAGAGATAAAATTTAGTGACCTAGCACAGTTCTTGGTTTGGGGTTTGTTTTCTATTCTCAATTTTCAGTAGGTGCTTGGATAATTCATAACATTTTTACCCATACTAACTTATTCCATCACTGAAGCAGTTAAAGCTGCTTGTACAGTTTTATTCATATATCCTTAGAGTCTAAGGTTTAGGACCTTAATTTGCGTTTGACAGATCAGCTTAAATTTTACTTTGAATAACAACAAAAAAAACCAAACAACTGTACGGGCATTATAATAAAGTAACCTTGAAGAGACAACTTAATTAGTATTTAAAGGATTCTGAATTACAATGAAATTCCTATGGAAATGTGAACACCCACCTGCATATCAAATAAAGTCACAAGATCATTGCCTTTGTAGTAAATACAATATCAGTTCATAACAACTGGATTTCTTAAAGAATATATCATCAACAGGTAATACAGCATTTCAAAGATCTAACCACACAGGAATGCATATATGATGCAGTGGCTTCTAGGACAGACAGGGTGAGCTGAGTTCACACAGAATGACATTGGAAAAGTCATTTACACCTGTTTGTGGTTCAGTCAGCCCAGCTGGAATACTGCATAAAAAGCAAAAGCCAATTGATAAGCAGATGCTGCCTTTAGGCTGAGCTTTCCTGGCCATTAAGTGACACACATGAATTTCTGATGGGGACAATTTCACATTGAAGGCAGATAGGGGCTTTTATTTTGATTTCTCTCCTGCTTTTGTTGTTTTTTGAAAATGAGGTCTACTCCAAAAGTAATGAGATGGTGTGTAATTGAATTACTCTACATGGAAAAAAAAATGGCCCTCATTGACATTCATCAATGCTTGCTGAACATTACTGGGGACCAAACAGTGGATGTGAGCACAGTGAGGTGGCGAGTGGTGCGTTTCAGCAGTGGTGACAGTGACTCACCTCCACTGGTGCAGATATTTACGAGTGTGTCACACAGGCTGTCCTTCTTTACTGGTGAAAATGCATAGCTAATGGTGGTGACTGAGCTGAAAAATAGCGTTTTGTAGCTCAGAATTTGCTCTATCAAATATTGTCCTTGTGCTCTTTGTATCTGTTGTAGTTTCCATGGAAATAAATAGAAGGCATTGCTTCTGGAGTGACCTACATATATAGTTAAGAACAAGTTAAAAACCATTTAATGGAGAGCTGTTATTTAGTGTTCTGTGCATTCATCTTTCTTTACCTCTGTAGTAAGATGCTTTGCTAACTATAGGGAAATAAAATTCTCTCAATGTCAGGCTGAGCCTGGGAAGCATCCTGACATTAGCACAAGCACAATGAAGCCTTGCTGCCCAAGGGACTCGCTGTTTTCTCTTTTCCTGAGATACCTCAATGACAAGAATGCAATGAACTTTTAAGTGAAAGTTTGAGATGAGCAAAAGCTCAAGAAACAAACAAAAGTAAACCTCCAGAACTGAAAAGCTGTTAGAGACATGAACCTAAACTTCCCAGGTGTTGCTGGGAGGCTCTGCAAGGATCCAAGGGTCTGCTTTTTGCCTAGTTTGTGCATGCCCACTATGATCGTATACTTCATCAATTGTAAAGCAAAGTAAATCCTAATCTACATGATTGAAACTGGAAGAAATGTAAAGAAAAATGATATATTTATATAAATGAATATGTATAGATATTTATATAAACAGTGTATGTATCTATGTATACTATTTTAACATTTTGGTGAAGTAAGAAATCTTCTCCTCCTCCTTGAAATGTGAAAGGTAAGAGGCAGCTGCAACAGCAGAGAGAAGTAAGGGAGATGATGGGGACAGTGACCTGGGATTACAGACCTGCTGAAAAGGACTTTCTGAACTGGAGGCAGGATAGCAAAAAGAAGGAATGAGAAAAGGTAACAAGGCATATGGCCTTCCTGTTGGTCTGGCAAATGATTTTTTAATGTGTAGAAAAGCAAATTTGATCCCAAAGAATGTGTACTCTTAGTTGCTGTGAAAGGATAGTAAGACAATCAGATAGATGTGGCACTAAATGCACACAAAGATCTTTCTCCAAATGTTGTATTAAAACAATAATGAATGCATAATTGGATCATTAAAAATAAAGTAAACAAAAAAAGAAAAATATGAGAGTGGAAAGAAGGCAATAATTGTCAGGCCGGAAAAGAAGCATACTGAGTTCAAACCTACCATGACTAATTTATCTACAGTAAGATACATTATTAATATGAATTTTAAATAAGAACTGAAACTTCATGTGTTGTTTCTTGATAACAAATAACAAGAACAAAAATCCAAGTCATTTTAAATAATACATTTCCAAAAATACAGGGATCAAAATACCTAGTATCTGTCAGTATCTCTATGATAACTGAGAGCATTTTCCACATTTCCAATTCTATACCTTTGGGCTGTGATGTAAAACAATTTTATTCCTAATGACAATTTTTGCAATTATCTCACAGGAGCTGCCAGCAGCTCCTTTCTGCTGCTGTGATGTAGCAAAAACCAGAATTACCTGCAGTAGGCATTAATCATTTAATAACTGGAACAATGTTGTGGCCTGCCCTAGTTATTCATTTCATGAATTGATAATAGTGATCATGATGACAACGGCAGCAATGATGATGATGATGCAGAGCAGACCTTGTGGGTTTTCCTCACATATTCCTGCAATATTACTTTCAATTACAACGGTCTAAATTAGGAAACTTCTGTTGATGTCAACGTAAAATGACAGCTCTGCAGGAGCACTAAGGTCTCTGTCTAGAGCATTCTGAATCTGCTAAAACTTCTTCTAGATGTGATATACTGCATAGTGCAAACTGTTGATGCAAAATACTTAATCAAATTCTTAAGTTTAAGATATCATCCCCACTAAGAAAAGCATTAATATGTGATTAATATGATATAAATTGGATGAAGTAAAACCATGTGCTTAAAATTTAAGTTAGAAGAACTTAAATGCTTTCTTAAGAGTAGAGCATATAACTCATTCCCTTAAAAGAACGATATTCCAAATTCTTGGCTGAACTATGTTGCTAAATTTAAAACAATATTGTGTATTGGCTACTTGCAACATCAGTTGGGTACGAAGTGTTATTTCTCAACAAAATACAAAAATGTCTTGTTTCAATAGGCATATGAGAAATAAACAATTGGATATTTATTCTTTGTTGCTAAGAGCCTAAAATTGTGAGGGACTACACAGAATCACACTTAAGAAAAAGGTTTTTTTCAATAATGAAAAATTGTGCTGCATTTCATTGATTAGAGAGATGGAGTAAGATATGAGTGTTTCGTGGAGCTCGTGACTGATAACCACTGGTAACCATATTGTTTCTCTAATAAAACCGTAAGTCTCTCAGTATAATTAATTACTGTTCTCAAGGTTTTAAAGAGAAGTGCTGTGTTATCAGATCCAGACTTAAACATTAGATATCATTTTGGTCTCTACTTCCAATATCTTTTTTTTTTTTGCCTTTGAATATCTGTTCCTAAATAAGGGGAAGTAGGAGAAGTAGGTTCATAATCCTCTGAGGAAATGTCCTAATTGTGTTTACAGTATTCTATAAAGAGCATGTCCAATTGGAAAATACTATTTTATGGATACTTTTTGCTTATTCTGTATGTTAAATATTATTCACTCCAGAAGCACAGTTCTGGCAGAACTGGTCCTATATTTTCCCTAATATATATGCATGAGTAAGAATAGGGGAAAAGGAACGTGTATCTGCCACTACAATTCTAAGACTTGTAAAATGTGCATTCACTTGTCTTATAACTACTCTGCAGCAGTTCCAAAGATAAAATTTGGGTGCTTACCACTTAGAGTATTATTGGGTCCACCCAATTATCCTTTCATTTGAAATCTACAGCACTACTTCAGCACCTCCATTGTGTTTCAAGACTCCAGCCCCTTTTGTCCTGAAGCTTAATTGCATTCCCAATACTGTGATTGCTCTCACATTTTATTATTATGCAAAATAAAATAGACAAAGTACAGCTAGTATTTTAAAAGAAACAAATGAATAACAAGCGATTGTGGAGTTCTCTCCCTTTTTTTTTTTCTTTCACTACATGGTGATCAAGCATTCTTAGAATGTATTTTCTTATTGTAAATTCTGTTTGAAGTCTTCCTTATTTATTTTTTCAGTTCATTACAGTCCAAAACCACCTCACTTTGAAATATAGACGTGCTTTATAATTAATACCAGAGTTGTTCTATGTATGTGAATGTTTAAAGGTGCATACACACGTGTCCAAATTACAGTAAGTAACATCAATAATTCCAAGAGTTCCTATTTAAAATTGTAATAGTCTGAATAATAAACATTATTTTCTTAGTGCGAGAAACAGGAGTTCATAAAAAAAACTTTTATATTTCATCCTTCCTTATTAAAATACAACCATGCTACAAAGAGCTGCAGATTTCTGGAACACAGTATGATTTAGAATAATGCACCTATACCATCTGCAACATTAAACTGTCATTCCCAGTGGACAGAAAATTGTTTTTCCAGAGATTACAAACACTGAGAAGAAACGGTTTTATATTTATCCCAGAAAAGAAGATACGTTTATTTGCTTGAAGACTGGAAAATCTTCAGTCTGTCATTCCTTAACATTGTGAATGACCCTATTATAGCTATACTTAAAAAAATATATTATTCTTTACCCAGTGGAGAGTGCAACAATATTAGATTGAAACACTGTCTATTCAGAATTTCCCTTTATTTTAGGGGTGGGAAAGGTTCATTGTCCAAATCCTACATAATAGTCTAACGGACATGCTTCAGGGAACACAGTGGGCTGGGAGACATGTATGCAATTCTGTGTTCACTGGTGTATAACTAAGCAGTCCAGAACTATAGCTTACTTCAGCTCTGCCACACAAACAAATGGTAGGCTGGGAACTGCAGCGCATCCGGTACCTTTAGGAATTTTCAAAGAAACACTTTTCCCATGTTTTAAGTAACAATGGTAGATAAAGACTGTCAACTTAATGTCATGGAGGATTGGAGGTGTCTCTTGTTCTGCTGGTAGGCAGGCCTGGCTAGTCCAGCTGTGGAACTGCTTAATCTCTGTATGATACAGCTTTGTTTTTCTCCATGATATAAACACATTATCATGTACAGACCTTTGCATCTGTCAGCCATAATAGGAGCATCTCAGAGGCACCATTATGTTTAATTCAGACATTTCTTAAAGCTGCAGAAGTGTGAAGGGACTAAGTTTTGTAGTCTTACACTTTCTGTAATCTTGAAAATTTGTATTTCAAATACATTCAGAGGTCTTCAATTATGTTATGAACAATAAGTAGGCAATTTTTTATTTTTTTTTTACCTTGTCCCACAAACTCAAACAGCGAACTGGTTAAAAAGAAAAGTATTTCTAAAAGAAAGTATTCTTAAGAAAGCACTAGAACTGAAATGGCCAAGGTTTGCGCAACTCTAATTGCAATCATTGCACAGCAGGTTGCTGATTATTTTAGACTGATTTGTATGAAACACAGCGAAATTCTGAATATATTGAGAACTGTGATTGATATAATAAATTGATTTATATAATAAAAGATTGCATCTGCTTCTATGAAGGAAATAGTATCCAGCTAGCTTCCGAAATTACTCAACATATTGAAAAATATGCAAAATAAGATTAAGAAAGGAAAGTTTTTGTAAACTAACAAATAATTATGTCATCTTATTTGAAGGAAAATTGAAATGGACCTTTCATTTTCTTGACAGTTGCATTAAACATCTGTGGATGAGAGCACACAGCCTTGCATGTCACTCAGGACTTGGAAAAGATCTAAAAAAAAAGAGAGCTTGAGAGACTCAGTTCTTCTTTATATCTTTTCCATATATGGGTGTTTTTCTCCTAATCCTTTAGGCCCAATATCTTTTCTCTAGTTTCAAAACCCCTAAATGGAATGCCCTCTTTCATAAAACCTCTTTTGAGTTTTAGATTTCCTTTTCCTTCTTTCCCTCGTTGCTGGAGTTGCATTGAATCTTCTGGGACAGAGTTTGTTTCTTCCTAATGTAGGCTTGCTACTCCACATCCTGAATGAATGTAGCCCCACCTGCTCCCCAAGATAATTCAACCTTTCCTATCTTTGTCAAGCCTGAGGCAAGGCTGTTATAGGACTGTGAAGCTGAGGTCATCTTCAGTACAAACCAAATCAGAATCTATATGTGTACCCAAGGTTTCAGCTCCTGATTGTGAGGGGCCATCTGCTTACATTAGGCCAATAATTTTGTCCAGAGCTTTATGCACAATGAATTTGAGCTTCACTGAATATCTGGGGTAAAAAAGTCAGTATAAAAATACCCACTGTCTTCTCATCTTTTACAAGGAATTAAGGGCTACACTCTACATAATTGGCCATAAAAAAAAGCTCAAATGTTTTCTTGATATACAGACATCTCTATTTTTTAAAAATAGTATTTATTTACTTTTTAATAAGGGAAGAGTTAAGTTATGCTCAGTTGTTCTTTCCCAAGGGAAATGGAAAAGAAAAACCTTCCTATTTCATCCCTTAAAGATGTAATCGTGTAGATTTTTCTGTCAGTCACTCAGTATTCCCTGAAACTGCTCCGCCAACACTTACATCTGCTCATCAAGTATTTACAAAATGCCAGAACTCTCTTTCTTCCAATACATATGAGTAAGTCAGAAAGTTTGCTGCTGATAAAAGAGGAAATCTTCAGTGGGAACCAACAAGGCTAGTTATCTTCCAGCATGGGATCCAGAATATAAGTCCTTCATCCCTGTAGAGTTGACGTAATGACTGTTCTAGCTGTTTTATAAAGTACAGATCCTTCAAATTTTATATTAGTTCTTATCTTTTGGAAAGATGCCAATAGATGGCACATTTTGAGATAGACTCTAACAACATACATGAGAAATCCTCAGCAGATATCCATGTTAGGGTCTAACTGGATCTGTGGTGATGTACCATGTGCGCCATACTGCAAACATCAGTCACAGCTGCATTTCTCAAATGCATCATGAGTTTTGTCCTCTGTACAGAAGTAGCTCCCCAAGGGGAAGGTAAGCTCTGGTCCTAGTTTGACCAAGAGACCACATCAAAGGACCTAAACTGAGCTAAGCTGGCATAAGGAAATGCCCTCTGAGAGGGCAGGACATCCCCTTTAGCCATGAGCATCTCTTAGGCCCTGGTGGAGATCCCATGTCACTGGGACTATGGATGATTTCACTGCCTATGAGCCCTTCAGTATCCCCTCACTCAAATTTGATTTGTGACTTTAGAAGGAACAAACTACTTTTTACTTATTTCAGTTGAGAAAACAACAAAAAAGAAAACTTTTAAGAATAGCATGAATCTTTTAATAGCATTGAAAGTAGCAGTTATTTCCCCTGGACTGATTCAATTGGATCATTAAATTTCTTTTGTTGGGTTTAATAGAGAATGATTGAAAAATCAATGTATACATGCTTGAGATCATGGAAATGATGATATGTCAAAATGTCAGAAGGGCTGAAGGGGTAATGATAGAGTGTGGAATAAAAGTCTCCTTTTGACTGCTGTACTTGGAAACTGAAAGGCTGAAAGTTTCTCACTAAACACTGTCTCTTACTTTTTGAAGAATTTGACATTCATTGTGACTCAATACACCTTTTTTTAAAAGGAGAAAGCACTCTCCAAAGAATTCACGGAAGTGATTATTCCACATCTAAATGAAAGTGACAATAACTTGTTAATTGTTCTAAGCATATTTCAGCTACAAATGAAATCACATATGATAGGTAATAAAAGAGAAAAAAAGTGGAGTATACATAGTGGTTGCTGCCAATTGTAGGTATTTCTAAAATGTTAAGATAAGAAAGTGTATTTCATACAGCAGATTTATAAAAGACATATGTATGTCAAAGCTCTAACATAGTTACAAAGATATTTCTCCCTCTTAACCTAAGACAGAGTTTAAGTTTTTTGTAACATTTCTCTTGGAAAATGAAAAACCTATTTAGTAATAAGTCTTGTGAACAAAATATTTAATTCATCTGCAGAATGTTTCTGATCTTTTTTCTTTTGTTTCTGGCTAGTTCTTTTTGCTTTGGAGTATATTTCCAGAAGATAATCTAAAATACTAGCAATCTTTTCTGACACCAGCATGTTTTTTACTGCAGGGTGCTGGTGCCAGCCACCACAATTGGGGATAACACATACTGTGAAGGAGCTTCAGATGTTCTCTTAAGGTACTTCAAATTTCATTTATATCTCCAAAATGAAGAAGAAATGAATGAAGGCTTGCCTACTGAAAATTATTTCACACAGATTTATAAACTGAGATTCCACAGCTAATACTGTATATCATATTTTGAAACAAACAAACAACAACAACAAAAATGCAAACCTCTTTGTATATATAAATGTGCACATATTAATGTATTTTAAGGGCATACAAATTTTGGATGACCAACAGCTCAACAGCGCTAGTTTGACTGATAAATTGGCAACTACCTCCAACAGACAATTGTCCAAAATATGGTTTGAAATATTATTTCAGTACTACTTTTACAGAAATAAATTAAAAAGCACAAAGATAAGGAACTTGGTCCTATTTTATCAGTCTAAACATAAAGCTTAGTACAACAAATGTTATTTAGTTAATTTCCCCCCTTCATGAACATCCAATACGTATATCTATAATTGAAAAACATATTTCCTTCAATTTTGTAAGCAGGAAGTGTCATCTTGTCCTACCTCTTATCATTTGTATTATAATAACAGGCAGAAATCTCAGACGTGAGTCACTATGCTGTGAAATAATGAAAGAACAAAAAAATATGATTTGCTTACAAGAAACAAGAAATTTCTAAATCACAGAAGGGGCAAAGATGATCTAATTTTCAGCATCAGCATAGGCTGTGATTCCTGCAAGACTGGTTTCTAGACATAGATTTTGTAGCCAGTTGACTTTTTCTACTGAATATAGAATTTACTGAAAAACAGAATTTCTAGGTTAAATGGAGTAGGTACTTCTGTCAACTAAAATACGGATGATGATTACAAATTAACAAAAGTGTTCAGATTTATATTTACAACGTAAACCTTTTAAGCTTATTTTGCAATGACATTCCTTTGTTTAAATGTTGATATCAATGAAAACTACATGAAGTATCCAAAAGAAAAGTGAAGCCTTTTGTATTTTTACCTTTTTCTGAAAAATTCCTAGTACTTCCTTTCATATAAATTTTTTTATTTCTTTATAATTACAATGTTTGACATCAATCAAAACCTCCGTCCTTCATTTTCTTCTATTGATGATGAGAGTTTTAAGGAAGGATTTACCATGCTATTGAAATGAGAATTATACTTTTGTGCATTTTTGCACAGATTCAACTAACCTAACTATAGGTTACCAGAGGCATGATAAAGGCATGAAGATGATTTTTAGAATTATTTTTTTAATAAAGTCTTATGTTACAGACCAAGAGGAAGAAGAAGATTGCAGTTTAATAGCCAATTAATTAAGTCCTTCAGGACTGGCACTGTGATAGGCCAGAATGGAAAAACAATGCAGCTGCATACCTAGTATTGCTTTTCTTTATGAGAATACTGTAATGCCCCCTTGTTCACCATTGTAGCTATCTGCCCAGAGCAGTGTGATGGTGAGCTATGGAAGATATGGAAAAACAAAATGTACCTATCAGCTCTGGCACAAAGAACCACTGGGAACATGTCTGGCAAAATACCAGATGATTCATTCCAGTGGTATTAAAAAAATATACAAAAATATTAAAGAAATATGTATTTTAGTACTGGAGATAGGTGATGATGAAAATGAGATTTTATTTTTATCTGTGGTAGTTATAAAGACCAAGTAAAAGAGCTGGTATACAGAAAAATTGCAGATTTAAGTTATCTGCATATAAGGATGAGAAAGATAATTTCAAAGAGAGTATTATTTCAATTCAAGACATAAAGTCTTTTGAAAAAAGAGATGAGGAAAGATATGTTTCCAGCCTGGAGGACTGTGTTGGATTTAAATCCACAGCTTCAAATCATATTTATCTAACTATAATGGTTCTAGGATATTTTCAGGAAGTCTGCTTAACTGATACTGCACCTTCTCAAATGGTTTGGCTCTTTATTTGTAGGCTTTTTCACTTTGGTTCAGAGGATACAAGGAATTCAAACATCTTTCAGACTCAAAATAACTAATCTGTCAATATCAAAATAAGTCTTAGTTCTACCTCTAACCCAGATTAACATCTGCATGTGAACATTTCTCTGTCCACTGCTCATTAAAATTCAGCCCTTTTAATGAAAGTGATTCCTCCATCCTTAGACAGTGAACATGGTTAGAAATCCCCACATACCTCAAACTACAGAGATAATATGTTTAAACTGAAGCTTTTGCAACTCAAACTAATTTAGTCCAGGACGTGGCTGTTCAATCTCTGTTGTGATAACCATGGGAGCTAATAATATATTCTCTAATTCTTGACAGATTTAGTATGAAGGTATGATTAACTTTCTCAATAGTTCTTTGTGATTGTTTTTTATTTTTTTCCAGACAAGGTTCAAATATATGCATAATTAGTCCTTTAGACTCTTGATGGACTTATTTTAGAGTGGTGTAGCGATAAGCAGGACTAACGCAATGGAAACAGTGTTACAAAAGGTGGAAGGAAAATACAGCACTCACCCGGAAGATTTGGGGCTCGCAGGAAAAGGCTCCCACCAAGGAGGGATCTCCAGGCAGAGATCCTTCCTCAGGGGCAGTCAGCCCTTAAATGAGGCCTAAGAGGGGTGGAGCCAGGCTCCACCCCTTCTGGTTGCACAGGTGAATTGCCTTCACCTGTGCTCCCAGGGCTGACTGGGTCTTTCCTCCAGGTGCTCAATCAGTGGTTCAGGCCATGACTCAGCAGTTCCCATACAAGTGGTTTTGTCAGTTGTCTACCCTTCATGAATTTCCAGTGTGCCTTTTTAATGCTACATTTCATTTTTTTCAGAAACATTACATTAGCCTGACCCGCTGTTTTGATGATCAAGGCACACATGTATCAGTACAGTTGACTAGGAAGATTTTCTGTAGTGCCAAAGTCATATTAGTCTCAGCCATTATCTGATCTTATTATTGCATGGAAAAGTATCTACAGCTCTGCAAGATTCTCTTTTAAAGGCATGTAGCTGACAAATTCATAACACATGATACAGCTCTTTTTATGTCTTTGGCAATCTTACCATTGATTTCAATGAAACTAAGATCAAAATTTGAGGCCTTATGTCTTCTTCCTGGACATTTAAGTGTAAATCAAAATTTGATGGTATTTTCAGTGAGACACCAATTGTAACTTGCTTTATATAAAGCAGTTTAGATTACTTTAAAAGTGCAATCAAATTTCATCCAAATAAAGAGAATGAATAATTTAGGAAAGTAAGCATGATCAAAGGGGAAAATTGCATTTGGTCCCTCTTAAGCTCAGTGAATCTCTTTATCTGAAGGAAGAGAAGCTGCTGTTATGTACGGTATAGCTAAATTTGGCCATTTCAGTATAAATCATGAATTTTTTAAAAAGTCTAGAACATTAACTGTGTTGTTTAAGTGGACTTTTCCATTGCTCCTTCAAGTATTAGAATTTTTTTAATTTGATGATTTTCTCACTAAGAAATGGCTCAAAACATTCTTAAAAGGTCCTTTGGGCTGCTGTCCAAAAAAACCTTTAAAAACACCTTCTATTTTTCCTTCTTTAGTAATCAATCAGACCTGTGAGTTGTCATCATGTCTAAACATTTGCAACTTATCTCACATTTTGCACTCAGCAGTAAGTCTTCACAAAAGACTCAAGAGCTCAAATCTTGGACAAGCATAATTGAAAGATACAGCCCTGATTTGATTACAGTTGGTGACAAAAAAAAAGGGGAGAGAGATGAAAAAAAAGGTTAGCTTTTAACGCACACTAAGTTAAACTGGAGTTCAAATTCAAATATTTGAATGATAACACGGTTCATTTATCAAAGGTTTTAATGGCACTAGATTTTTTTGAAAAATGTTTTTAAAGATAAAATTTTATTGAGCTTAAAACCAACAACGTCTAACATGAATTTGTGTGACCATGGGCTTCCTTTTGGGCAACAAGCTACCTAGCTGTAAGTTGCCCAAACAAACCAGAGTTCATAGCTACCCATGTCAAATTCATACTGCTATATGCAGCCCTAAGGTGACAATTATTTTTGAATTCCATAACAAATAGAGGCCTGATATGATGGCTAACACAGAATTGCTGTTTTTTCCTCCTCACAGCCTGGAGAAGTCCTCATGGCTGATAACAGTATGTCACCTCTAATCCTATTTCCTATTCTTAGACTATATTATCATTAAGATTTTTCTTACTTTGGTTTACATTAAGCAATCTCACACAGACCTAGCTTTTCCCAGATAAACAAACAAAAAAACCCACCCCAAACTCAAAACCTGGATATGTTTAAGAGTTGATTTATATAAAAATAATAAAAGTGGCAACATGAATACTCTGGTTACAAGGGAATGTTAATGTTACAAGTGAATATTTAATTTTAGTCAAACATTCCCCTGCCTGAATTGTCTCAGTTCAGTCTTAGAGCTTCTATTGAGGGCAAGACATATATGCGTTGCTCACAAGCTGACTTGGGCTTTTACTGGTTTGAGAGGCCGTCTGAAAGAGGCACTTGACCTGAAACTTGTACCTTCCAGGTCAATCCTGCGTGTCTAGCAGGTCTAATCAAACATGCAGTGCTCTACTTGTCTTTTGAAATTCCATCATGGAATGGCTGCACACCTTGACATAATATGACTCATAGAAAGGCACTAAAAGAGCATGAACTTTCACTTACTCTCATGAATAGATGCAAAGAGAAGTGCAAAGCCCTTAAACAGGTAGTTTCTCCTTGATACTTTCATTTTTAACAACAATAAAGTATTCAGCTTTGTACAAGGTACAATATGAAGTTAATCCTGGTTCTAAATTCCTTAAAAGATAAAACAGAGAATATAAGGCAGCTTAGAAATAGAATTATTCTTTAATTTTTGTGTCAAGGTATTTGCAAAGATTGCAGAAAAGTGTCATCATGAAAAAGTAGTTGCATAAACCTCTATGTTCATTACTGCTAACACAAGCCATTCATAAATGTGTAAATAGTATAGCTGTATAGATTTTTGTAGAGCCTCTGAACCTATCGGGAACCACATCCTTGGTTTGAATAAATTGTCACAGCACTGCAGGTTTAATGCCCACTCACCAGAAAGTTTGAAAAATAAACAATTAAAAGAAAGAAAAGGCGTCAGCGATGTGCACTGTCACAGTTCAGAAAAATCTGAGCCAGCACTGTAACTTCAGAAAATTTGCAGAGTCTCACTTATGACTTTCAAGAATAGAGTTTTAAATTTCTGTTCTCTTAGGACTGACTAAAATAGAGTTGAATTTCTTGAATGCTCATGCAAGCTTATTTTTAATCAGTGCATAGAAACAATCATATCAAACACCTACTATGATTATGCAGGTTCTATATTTGTGCCTGTTTGCTTGCTTCTGCTAAGCTGAATTGTGACTGGAACTTTATGTCTCTGAGAAGCCACAAGAAATGATTAATACCTTAAGAGTACAGGTAGAAATTTAAGTTCTCCCCATGTACTTGTTAGTGCAGATAGCACAAACTGACAGCAAATAACTATTTCTTTCCCCAGAACCCGAAGTCAGTTGTGCACCAGAGAAGTGTATGGGCACCACTTATTTTTTAGGACTCTGTAAAAGCATATAGTCTAATAATTTAAACAAAGGCACTCACCAAATCAGTCACTACTAACAATAGGTAGTAGATAAAGCAATTAATTACTCATTGCCACTTTTGGTCAATCCATAGAATTAAGGAATTTAATAAAAGTGTATTAAGCAACTATAGGTAATGCATTCAAATAGGAAATATCAGTCTTTTCCTGGATATGCTGGCTTAGAGAATCACAAAATCATTAAGGTTGGAAAGGACCAAGAAGATCATTTAGTCCAACTGTCAAATGATGCACGATATAGCTGTCCAGTGTAGTATTAATTGCAAGTGACTCATTATGAAATTGATTACTCAATTTACCTAGCAGTGAGGATTTCTGTCTAGACACACTACAGCTGGAAAATGATGCAGAGATACACAGATGGAGCTGACCTTATTTACTGAGTCACATCTGATCTGACTTATAGGAAATGGTTTCTGCTTAGATCATTGTGGGTTTATCAGTGCCCCTATTCAGCCACTGTAGAAGGGAGCTCTGGAAAGCCTTAAGTCTCAGCTTGGTCCAACACTGATTTGTTGGTGACTTGTGCTTCATTCAGCAAATATTTCCAGAGACAGCTAAAAAACTGAGCAACACCCAGAGCTGTATACCAGCCAGCATCCACTATGCACAAAGGGAATTTGTGTTAGCCCTGTATAGTAAGCAGGCATTATATATGCTAAATTTCAATGGTATTCCTGTGGTAGCACATATTATATTCACATTAAAACCAAATGAGCTCATCATGATTAATGCTACTACAATGAATGCTGAAGGAATTAAAAACGATTATCCACTCATTGTAAAGGGTTGCTGACAATTAGGGCTATTACATAAAAAGGTACATTTTAAGCAATCACCATAGTTAATTCATTCAGCATTATATTATGCAGTGCTGATAACAATGAGTTCTCTTGGCACTCCTGTGGTTCCCACATGTGTGTCCATCAATAACCCATTGTACTGTACCTTCACTAGTTGAGCATCAAGTCACAAACACTTTGATAATGTGCTACCTGTTGGGAGCATTTATAATGCTTTTTTAAAGTTATTTTCTAACCATTAGCAAGACACAGATGTAGAAACCATTTTCAGTGTTTGGATCATGGTGCAAAAATAACATTAATAAGTGTTTTATTAAAAAAAGGGGAGGAGGTGTGCTTAAATATGTATGAGCACTTGTGTGTGTAAGCACATATGCTTAAAAGCTAGAAGTTACACCAACCATACAGCTGTCTAGTCCTTTCGTCTTTCATCTTCTGCTGTATGGATTCCCTCCCGTATTTGTTCCCACCATTTGTTGCTGTGTGTGTTTTTTTTTTCTGATATTTGGAATGTAGGCAAGGCAGGGGTTGTGTTTTGTAGCTGTGGCTGTGAGCAGATCATTCAGAAGCATCAATACTAATAATCAAGAGCTCCAATACAATAGCAGTGTTTGTTTAAATTTCACAGTGCTTGACATGGCATAGATGTTTGATTTTAGTCTTTCCAGTATATCTTAGTTGTGCCTGATTATTTGAGCCAAATTCAAAGCCTGAGGATAGCTTCTATGTTGGTTTCTAGCTTGCATGTTCCTGTTTTTAACAAATAGCAAGCCATTTCCTTGGTAGTTACCATCATATTACAACCCAGGGACAGACCATAGATGGCAGACCACTTTGGTGAGTCTGGCACTCAGTTGCTATTATAATACCTTCAGATGGTTAGTTGCTATTTATCGCTGTTGACGGTGATCTCATGTTACCTAACCTATCTTAAAAATAAACACGTATCAGAGTCTCCCTCAGAATGTAAAAACTAATACTTTCAGCTAATTCTCAATTTAATGTAGAATTTGTGCAGCTTCACTGCAAGTTCTTCCAAGGAAGACAGAATCTATTATTATTTAAATTTCCACATATGCTTAATCACTTTGCTGAATCAGGTCTTTAGGAGTTAGACAAAAATTGTAATACATTCAAAAAGCCTTTTTTTTTTTTTTTTCCCCCAAGGACTGCAGGATTTGCCCTTTAGGTAGGGCTTCTTTGTTACTTAGTGAAAGTATAAATCACTTTTACAAATGTCCTTTCACTTGCATAACTGTCATATATTTCTTTCTTCCTTTGTATTTTTGACAGTTTAAACTTGCATAAAGCATCTAGAAATCATGTTTTGAACAAATGTATTCACCTGTGGATGTTAAAATGAAAGAGGTGGAGGCTAATAGTGCTGAATTATAGGGTGGCAATTCAAAGCTATAAAAAGAAAGCCTTGAGGTCTGCTGAGTGCCATATCCATTAAAATGTCTACTTTCAAAAACTGATAAGAAGTGGAATGTTGGCACTCTGTTTTCTCTTGTCCTCATTGATGCTGACAAAGATACACCTTGTTGGCATTAAGAGTAGAATACACTCTTTCACAGACCAGCTTACATATTGCAAATGGTAGCTCCTTGTGAAAGAAAATAACATTATGGATTTAAACATAACATTAAATGAACTCCTGATATTTTTTCATTAATAAAAATTGCATTCCTTACTGATAAAAATGCTCAATATCCTCATTCTAAATGGCATATTTATTTTCTCATTAAGAAAGAAAATATAATTTAGTTACAATTCATAAAATATTGTTATCTTATTATTATAAAACTAAATAGTAAAAAATTCCGAAGTATGAAATAGATTCTATGGTGATGCAGTATAGTATTTCTCACTCAGACATATTTATCTATGTACTCTGCATACTATTCAATTAAAATCAAAATACAGGCTTCCTATGAACTTCAGATTTTAGATAAGTCCTCAGTTTTAGAAAGTACAGATTAGTCTCTGCTTTTTCAATACTAGTCAAAGTTTCAACTAAAGCCAGGGGCAGATCTCACAATAACAAGGGATGGTTTCAAGTTCACTACTCATCAGAAAGAGCTGATTATTTTTTGGTCTTCTGTGTATACCAATATTAAAATAAAAGCAGAATCCTAAAGAACTCCACCAGTTCCCACACTGCTCACCCAATAATCTTGAAGGCATCACAAGTGGCCTCTTGTCCCTTACAGTCAGTACTACTATAGACATCACCTCAGCATTTATTTGCATTTTTCTTCAGTCAGTGTCTCATCTGCTGTTTGTTGAAATCAATGGAGTCAATGGCTAAAAGGGGATGCCATTTTCTAAGCCTTAAAGCTCTTCAAAAAACAACGTTGAAGCTGGGAAGGTGTGAAAATTGTTTGAAGGCTTTTGTTTTCACTTTGTTAAGATGATCTATAGGGAAGAACAGAGACTGGCCATTTCTTTAGCTTGAGTTGCTGATACGCTACATTATGCTCAGGATCCCCATGCCCTACTTAAGTAAGTGAAAGGTGGTTTACAACTACTGCAGTTAGGTCAGAGCAAAGTAAAGAAATCTGCTTAAAGCTAATGAAAGTTGCACAGTGTGCAATAAATAAGTTTCTAGACTTCTAAATTAAATAGAAACAACATTCTTGTGTAGCAATGTTTGAAAGCAGGTCATTTATAAATACATACTTGCAGCACATCCAAATTTGGGAAATACTACAATTTCCTCATTAACGATGCTTTGTCATTGTGTGCTCAAATGCTCAGACCTTTACTTTTCTCACAGTACATTGTTTTTAAGATGAATTCATTCCAGTATTTTAGATTTCAAGTGAAGATTTTTTTTTGAGGCATTTGAGTGCAAATTAAGTGTCTGCAAAATGACAGCAAATGAGAACACTACTTCATCCTGCTTCAATAAATTTATAAATGAGTGAATACAAATTTTGCCAACATTTACATATACATACCCACTCAAGCATGCACAATTGCCTTCTGTGTAAGAATATGTATGAGCAATTTTAACGCAAATAATAGTGTGTTCTGGAAAATAACAAATTCTTGAAATGAAAAGTTCTGAACAAAAACATTTCACCTCCAAACAGAGGGGCCCTCTGTTGTGGCCACTTATTCATCACTAACCATTTGCGTAAGTCAAATTTCTCTTTGGCCTATGGATTTTCAGCAGTGGATATGGAAACAATGCCACCCAGTACTACTGAGCTGTAATATTGTGATAGACTTTTTATAAAGCAGCTCTTGTCTCACAGAAAACTTTGAAAGATCTCTTCAGAAACAAATCCTTTTGCTTATGATGTTTTGTTCTTCTTCGTAACTAAAGGTATTTGCATGAGAACAAGGTCTTCTTTTTAGAAGAATCCAGCTACTTCTACAGTTTATTCCCCACTTGAAGTCATAATCCCTACTTTGTGACATCATGGTTGGTTACAATGAAAATGGCTATTATTGAGGAAACAGAGGGATTAGCTGCAGCCCTGCTGGCTTTAGGGAGTGGGGGAAAGAAGATGTAACTGTCTAGTCAGTATGGTTTTTCACTTCATAGCATTGCTGTGCAGCTTTTGCTTTGACAACATTGTCTCCTGCATTCTGTTCAGCCTCCTCGAAATTAAAAATCTTTTGTATCTGTAGGTGGGAAGCAAGCAATGGAAGTTATGTATAAAGAAAACTCTGTGTTCATAACTTTCCATTGTTTATTAAAATAAATACATATGCAAACTTTGCTCATTTTTCATCCCAGGCAAAATGAGACAGAAAGAGATAGACAAAGAGAACATAGATCAAGCACTGAACACAGTGATGAGTTTTGCTGTAATTCTGGATGTCAAACAAGTATTGATGAGGGATTCTCTCAAAGGAAAGTGTTGATAAACTCTTGTTATCTGATTAACATTGCTCTTTTAACTCTGTTTTTAAGGTAGGTTTTTTCAAGATTTCAATTTTTTTGAAGCTGTTTGCAACATATCTAAAATACGTGCTTGTTGTAAGTGTCCATGTGCTTGCTGTAAGTGTCCATGGACAGTTTTGTCACTGTCCATTTGACAGTGACAAAAAGTGAAAATCCTTATAAACTAAAAGTCTTACTTATTTAGAAACACAGATATCCACTCAGCATATTCATTTAACTCAAAACACATTTGTAGGACTATAGTTGATTGTTAAATGCTTGTATACACTATATAATAAGCTGTATTTTGGTCTATTTTTAGTGCTTAGCAAGGCACATATTATATGCTTCCTACTTTTATTAACAGCACATACAAAGTGATCACTGAAGAACATGAAGAGATGCCCCAGATTCAGTTATTTCAGGCATCAGGATGATGTAATCTCATTTATAAATGGATTGTGTTCTACCTGAAACTTAGTTATTTGTCCTTTACTCTTCTTAGCAGAAAACAGATCAAAAAATAAGAAGGCTATAAACCTTCCTATTTCTCTTCTACTAGTATTCTCATTTAGTGGAAATAGTTTGTTCCCTACCATTTACCTTTCTGGTAGACTCACTGAGAGCAATTGCACTGCTGCTTCCCCATTTATTTCACAAAGATGGGTATGATCCTGCAGGCCTGTGCATCAACTGTAGAGTCCTGTGGAGAACCCCAGTGAGCATGGTTAGAATTGCAGAGCTGGAACCAGTGTAACCGCTCAGTGCTTTACACAGGTTTATGAATCCTTCACAGAGGCAGGCTTCCTAGCTCAGGTAAAATTCTATGATATATTACTTTTTAAGATCCAAGTTATTACTCTTAGATGGAACTGCATCATGATGTGTGAAAGTATCAGCCTGGATACAGGTAGACAGAGGCTGTCTCCATTGTACTTCATTTTACTGGGTAGGCATGCCATCAATCTCCTTTCATGGGTTCTCTTTTTCCCCAGGCAACTATTAGTTCTTCTTTATGCCTGTTTTACTTTAAATTCATGTGTCTTCACTGATATTATGAATACTTTCAGAACACTATGAATGAGTGCTTTGTGCAGAGGCATGTACTTGTTTAGTAGAAATAGCTTTCTTATGTATCCTAGAATCATATTTATTTTTTTTCACTGCTATACCACAAGTCTCATAACTAATCTGCTGAGACCTGTCTCCCTGTGAACATGATTGATTACTGAAAATTCAAATTATGATTGTGGACTGCTGATTTTAATTTTAAAACCTGAATCAATGCCATCATCAATGAAGGCACATTTTTGGCAAAACTAATAAAGGTAGTCTCAAAGCTATACACAGTGACCAGCAGAATATTTAGTAGCTAATGTATTAACTTGGGAAAGCATTCTAAAGTGCCCTGAGATGCAGAAACATAATCATACCATTCATGCATGCATGCATGCAATAATGGATGATCCTCATTAGGAAAATGTAACAAGTAGGAAACTGGAAAAGGGAGTCAACATTCCTGGCACAGCTGATAGGAAACGCCTGTATTTTACCTGCTCCATCTCTGCTTACTGAAATCATTAGATATGGGTGATTTTCCAGGGAGGTCTGTGGTACTTGTCAGTCTCACTTCATCAATCAGTGACAAATTTTTCACAAATTCTTAATCCAGATTCCCATGTTAATTCTAATAATTTTGCAAGGAGCTGCCAAAAATTACTCATTGTTCTGTTAATCGTTACTAATAGGAACGGAGGACTGCCTTGAGTTTCTTCATGAAAACCATACTAATTAGGAATGTCTGAATACATACAAGTCCTCAGAGATTAATTTATTCATCATAATCAGTTAATCACTTTTCCTTTACATAATTAGACAGCTCCTAGTGGAGAGGAAGACCTCTTAGTTTTCTTGGAAAGAAGTCTACCATAAGCTGATGTTAGCAGAATTATGTTTTTCTGTGCTTACAGGTTAGTGCAGGTGGGTTTTTTGCCCATTCACCACAAATGAAATCTCAAACCAGAAGCACATTTTAAAAATGTATTTTCTAAAGCTTCATCAAAAGTTCTTTCTATAGTCTTGCCCTTCAACTGTGCACTGAGACTAGGCTCACAGACTTCTGAAAAAAATGGTAGTTTTAGTATTGACATACCTAAACAGAAAACTGCTCACTTTGCATGTAGAGCAATACAGAGACAGTTCAAATATTTAACCCCCTTGCATATTTTGCAAGCTCAGCTTTTCTTGTTCCATTAGAGATTTTTATCTGCCCTTCAAAATGATAATGAAAGCGTCACCATCATTTACCTGAATGGATCACTTTTTAGAACCCTGATAATCCTTTCTGAGAACATAAACATAACATTAGCGTGGATTTACAAGAAACAACAAGAAGTAACAAGAAGGCTCTCCTGTTAGCACTGTCTATTAAAGAATGATTTCCCTATCTTTTTACATGAGAGAAAAAATACACCTAGAATGAAATTACTCAAGAACCCTACCTGTCTGGGTGGCAAGTGGGTTTTAATGTCCTTTATTGCACACTGACATATCTAATTATACTGACCTGTTACAAGCCACTGAGAGAATAAAAACACTTAGAAGCTCTGGAGATGAGTTCCCCCGTAATTTTTCTACATTCTGCTAACTACCCAGCTGGACTGTAGAATAGTCCCAGAGTATCGTTCCTCCTCTCTCTACTCTATGAGAAAAGCACACTATTTATCCAGTATTAATGTTTTAAAAGATTACTACAGTATGTCTTGGTTCTGCCAACCACAAAAATAAACCGCAAGATAGAGCCACTACAACATAATTGTGACAGATGTGTACTGTAGTTACTTGTTTAAATTGAGATTTTATCCCAAAATGGGGAAATATTTTCTAGTAACTGTGATGCTACCTGATGCTTTCTAAATAACTCTGCACTAATTATAACAAGACAAAGACTCAGTTTTTGTATATAAAATCTTGCCTTCTGGGCAAGTGTGAGAGTGGCTTATCAAGTACAATGTCTGCTGCCTGATAAAACTCATTCTGCCCCATCTTACCTGTTTCGGAATTTTTTTTCCCTTTTCTGTGAAAGAAGGCCAAAGGAGAGATGAAGAAGGGAATTCTGTGGAGGAAATTCTAACACTGCTATCATTATTTGTTACTGATCATCATTTTCTAAACTTTTCTAACATGAACTTAAGGAATGGAGAAGGTTGTGCATACATATAACAGGACCTGTAACATCCTAGCTAAAATTATATAGGCAGAAAATGACAGAACTTTGTTTTTAGTGACTGATGAAGAATGCTTCAAACACCTGGCAGTTTCCTGAATGTCTGAGAGCTCTTCAAGTTCTAGTTATTCATACCAATGTTATTAGACATTAAAAAAAATGAAAACATGGAACAAAACTTTATGACAAAAGTAACAAATTTTTCTGTCTTAATTTTTTTTTTTTAGTAATCATAAAATAACAATGTATTTTCTGGCTACAGCTATCAACTTTATAAAGTCAGTAAAAGTTAGCAAGTCATACTTTTTCAAAGCTTTCCTCTTTGTTAACTGCATGTTTATAGTATTTGGGACCACAGCACTCTCAAAACATATTTATAGCAAAAAAAAAAGAAAAGGAAGAAAAAAAGATCTTCCTAATCACTAAAATATCCACGTTCCAAAAGCTTCCATAGATATTTCAAAACATACCCTCCTCTTTATACAATATCTGTTTTGTAAAGCAATGGGAAACAATTCAGTTGAAATAGTTGTCATTGCTGAAATGATAGCTAGTATACAGCCAGAGAAAATGGTTTCAGGAGTTTTACCATCTGCTGTGTTTCACTTAGAGCATGTTACATCAACTTTCCTTTTAGACAAACTTGATAAGAAAGTGTGAAAACAACGAGTGCAAAGAAGATACGTATGAGGCAGCTGTTAAACTGATGAGTATATAAACCATTAAAACAATCAGGGAAAGTCTGATAGAATTATAAATTACAATGATATAAATCAAACAATTTTCTTATTTTGTTTGATCATCTTTACTTTTCAACTAGCAAGGTAGGTAAATTAATTAATAGTGCTTATCCTAGACCCCCACAAAATAAAGGGCTATTTTTTACTTTCTGCTTCCATTTTAATTCTATTCATTTACTTGTTCTCATGTAAGTTAATGCCACAAATAGCTGTTCTCGTCATTCAGTGTTTCTATTTGTAAATGTTAGATATCTGATCGCTCAGATAAGGTTAGGTATGTACCCAAGTAACAGTGTGGTCATTCAAGGCAAACAAAAGTCAGAGCATTTGGAATTTAGAGATACTGAAGACAATCTAGAAATGGAAGCATTGTGTGTCTATGGTTAATAACAGTCTTTTGACATTGTGGATTTTGGGTTTGAAACATTTAATGGTGAGAGTCTGTTCATGCAATATTTGTTCCTATCTTTACTCCCTTTCTGGATAAGAAATTGCAGTGCAAGGGTACAAGGTTATCATAATATTCCCTAAGAAGGAATAAATTGTTTCCTAAATAACCTTAAGAGCTCTGACTACCCATCCTGCTTATCTTTCTAGTAACTTACTTTAAAGTATTTCATTTACTTTCACTTTCCATTATTGTCATCAGGAATGCTAAAACCAAAATGCAACTATTTTCTGTGCTTGGAGAAAAATATCTAACTAAAACTGACCTAAATATTTCATTTATTAGCCTACCGTATACTGTCTATATCTTACTAACACTTTTTCTGCACATTTTACAAATAAGGGCTTTATAGATCTTTCTTATATTCATACTATTTGCCTAATGCAAATACAATTCTTGATAAGGAGATCAGGATAAGGATAATGTAAGTCAATGCAAAGCAACTTACTGAAATTGGCTCTTGAACTTGAAATGATTTTTAACATATTTTGTGTCTAGTCTATAGAACTCCTCTTTAAAATGGCCCACGA
This sequence comes from Numida meleagris, assembly GCF_002078875.1. NCBI lineage: Eukaryota > Metazoa > Chordata > Aves > Galliformes > Numididae > Numida > Numida meleagris. Next base: position 18,119,078 of record NC_034415.1, on the reverse strand, counting down.
GGCCCTGAGCACATAAAACTCTGGAGGTAACTGTATGCTCCTCTGAACCTTCAGATTCACCAGTGACTCACTCACAAAATGGTTATCGTTACCTGCAGTGTGAGGAGGGAAAGATCTGAGCTTTCTTCCACATCAACAGTAGTGTTGTTATTCAACCAATGTGCAAACGCATAAGAAACTTCATATTCATTTAAGGCTTTTTTTTTTTTTTTTTTTTTTAATTTCTTCAGGAAATACTTGAACTTCTCACCTTTGCTTTAGATGAGATCTGTTCTGTTTCTGCTGCAGCTTTTAGAGTTTGGCCATTTTTCTGCACCTTGTTGTCATAAGCACTATTCTTCTGATTCTGCACTGGATTTTGTTTCCAATTTAAAAGCTAACTGCTATAAACTGGACGAAGAAAGAGTCATTTTAGCATTACAAGTAAGAGATCAGAAATACAGAACCTTATTTTTCCCTAATATAAGAACACTCATAGTGGAAGTGATAAAAAAAATATTGTGCAGGTTGAACAAATGGTGGAATGGCATTGGGAACATCAAGACATACCTGAAAATAAATACTCATAGAAGTATATTGAGATAATCTTATACATAAAGAGTGGGATATGCATGAGAAAATTATCATAAATACACATAACTATAAACTGTATTTCCTATGAAGCGTAGTACAAATAACAATCACTAAAAAGCACTAGAAACTAGCATGTTAGTGAGTCCAGTTATTATGACCATCTTCACTTAGTTACAATTATGATTAAATATATTCAGAAAAATTCACTATTGTGTTACATAATTTGATGTCTTTTTATGAAATTTAAGAAATATATATTTTGAAATATCAGAAAAGCATACATGCAATGTAAGTGACTGCATTTACAGTAGAGTACTGCTATAACTTTTGTTATATTTGTACTTTAGAATGTTTAATGCAGCTGTATGTGTATGTGTTGTTTTTTATATATATATATACACACACACACTTAGGATGTCAGGCAGTTCATTTTGTGCCCGGTTTCCTGATAAAATTCATCATGAATCAGAAGAAATCACTAGCAGGGAGCAACAACTATGCCGTTCTTTGTCTCCTTGTAGAAACAGAAGAATATGCAGTACAGTTAAATTTTAAAGAAAAGGACAGCTTTGTATTTCAGAAACAGGAAACTGTAGAGAAGTGGAACAAATTTGATTCATAGTTTTATTCCCTAGTCCATATAATACTATGCAATAATGACACTAGTATAATCTGATATAATCTGTGGAACTAGACATTATCCTCACTCTTTTCACCTTTATTTTGACTGTATGTTTTAACAAGATACCTACCATTTGCTGTGATTGATTTGCATTTATTCTGGTTTCCACTGGGACAGAGTTGATTTTTTTCTTCATAGTGTCTGACATGATGCTATGTTTTGGCGTTAGGAAGAAGACAACGCTGATAACACACTGAGAGTTTCACTGTTGCTGAGCAGTGCTGTACAGAGCCATGGACATTTCAGTTTCTCAGCTTCTCATACTGTCCTGCTAGTGAGGGGGGCTGAGGAGGCACAAGGAGCTAAGAGAGCTCAGAACCAGGACAGTTGACCTAAACTAGCCAAAGGGATATTCCATTCCATAGGACAACATGTGAAAAATACTTGAAAAACAGCGAGGATTTGGCCAGGAGGATAACCTCTATTAGGGTATCAGGTGGACATTGGTCAGCAGGTAGTGAGCAATAGCTTGTGTATCACTTGTTTTGTGTATGTATATATATATGCACATACATATAATTATCATTACTATTAACCTTTCCCACTTTCTTTTCTGTCTTAGTAAATAACTTTTATCTCAATGTGTGAATTCTACTTTTTTTTTCCCCCCAGTTCTCTCCCCAACCCCACTGGAAGAGGGCTGGAGCAAGCGAATATCTGTGCGGTGCTGAGCTACCAGCTGGGTTAAACCACAATAGTGCTGTGAAATTTCTAGGCAGCACTCTGAACTAGCTATAAGGCTAATACAGAAGCATTGCAAAGCAACACCAAAATTGAGGTGCACATATTAAAAACAGTAATATACATTCTTCATAAACATTACACTACTAATATTACATTGAATTACCAATCTTAAATCTCTCAAGTTAAAAATGTAAAGTTGAAAGTTCAGCAGCAGGTAATCTATACAACAGTCTTGTTGAGTAATTTTCCTCAGTGAACCAATATGACTGCAATCCAGACTCCACTTCAGAGTTCACTTGACTGGAGTCCATTTCCTTAAGAAAGCTTAGTATTACAGCATCTTAACATGATCAGCTGTTTTTCAGATAATTACATTTACAATAAGGTGTCTGTCTCTTGTCTAAAATATTAGATGTTGTATTGTTTTAGTTAAAGAGTACTTATTGAAAATAATGTAAAAACTGTCATAATCCTTAATGGGTATTGGCCACAAAGTCTTGTAATGTGAATTATAACAGTTAATTTAAAATGCTGTTTATGTTAAATTGCTATATAGTAAACTATTGGTTAAAAATGTGAAGAACTCCCTTAGGTTCTGGTATGATTTTGGATTAGAGAACCAAGTCTAAAAGGCATTCAAATACCTTAACCTTCATAGAAATCTTTAGCATTTTTTAACTGATTTTCATCATTTCATGGAAGACAATGGTTAAGTTGAAAATATTTTTTCAGGTCTCCTTGAGCTTAGTCTACTATCAACATAAATTAACACTAGTCATTAACTTCTGCAACTAACAGTTTGCCCTATCTGCATTCAGAAACAAACTTTCCACTCCCAAGCTTGTCCCTGGTGAACATCAATGCTAATTGCCAGAGGCATGAAAGGAGACTCTTGGCATTAAAAACCACATGGTACAAAGACTCTACAAAAAAAAAAGTGTTAAATAAACTACTAGCTAAGCACAATATATTTTCTGTCTTCATAATACGTGAACTGAGATCCAAATCACTGTTTCCTGGATAAATACTTATCATCACTGCTTCACAGAGTCATAGTTCCTTATGCTTTCTTCTAACTCCCAGTCCTTTGTAAAAGCAGGCAAAGTTAGAACAAGTGGAATGGATGCTAACCTTAATTCTATTTTAGTGATTTTGTGAACAGTGTGGACAAGATATTCCTCAGGCTGTGGAAGACCCTGAAACAGGATATTTTCACGATGATTGTAGTTCTTTGTTTGCTACACATGCAAATATTTTGCAAACATTACCACTATTCTTTCAGCAATCCTTTCAAATGAAAATAATGGAACTAAGCAATGGTAAAAAGCAAGCAATCAGGAAAGAGTGGTGGATATCCAGATTAAGACATCCCAAGAGGAATCAGGAGTAGTAATTCACCCTGTTTTCAGCAGCTCCCCTCTGTCAATCTGCTCTCAGACAGTCCTTCTCTGTGGGCTGATGGCTTCAGTTCTCTCCTCATCTGATAATCATCTCTCCCTGCACAAATGTGATTGTCTGGAAAGGGTTTTCTTAATTTATGGTCAGGTGCCCACTTTTTCAGTATTTCTTTGGATACAGGCTTCAGTTGCTCAACAAAGGTCACGTGTCACCTACAAGAAAAGCAAGAAATAACGAGATCTCCAGATGACAGTGCTCTGCTCTGATTTTTACACTATGATTCCTGAGATAAGCACATGACAAATCATTATCTGCTTCAATAGTAAAGATATTGTAGTTTTTTTTTCCCCTTCACTACTGTTCTTAGTCTTCATTACAGAAGCAAAGATTGAATAATGGTGTTTTCTTCTTTTCCTCTTTGGAATAATAATTATACATTGTCATTTTCCCTTCCAGCATGTTATGTTAGGTCTAGCCTTTATACTTTGACACTACATCTTACATTTGTCTCAGTCTGTAAAGGCCTGGTATTCCTATTGCTAGTTTAGATTTCAATTAACATTCTTAAATTGAACTAAAAATAGTAGCTGTCATGTTACATTCTTTTCCACCAGGAACCAAATATCCTACGCTATCTCTGAACCATAGTCTGTCGGACAATAATCACACACCTTATTTCTCACTTGAAAGAACAGCCGCAGTTCTTTGCTTCTTCCTGCATTGCTTAATAGGCATTAGTATTTTTGCAGTTTTTTTTTTAAATACTATATTGTGTGACTGATATGATAATAATATATTTCTAGAGATCTGAAAGTCCATAGTTCTACCTAGGATCTCAAAGCGTTTAACCCAAGATAGTTATGAGCTGCTGTCTCTGTGCAATTCTTACAGAAATTAAGCTCCCAGGAACAGATTTCTCTTTAAGTATAATTATGTTTCATTTCCATAAGAGAAAAATGAGCCTAAGATCATGACAACGGGGCTATTATCACCCATTCAGGCTCTGTGACAAATCTTTTATGTGTAGTTAAAACAAGTGCATTTTAACATTTTGTCACACTGATAATCTTGCCTCATAGAAGAAAATAGGTTCAGCAGTCTTTGCCTTCATTGCATAAGAATGAAAAGATGCAGCTGAGAAAGGACATTTTGGGGGGAAAAAAACAACAGAACAACTACACTGCTTTTTTTTTCCATGAATAATCCATGAGTCACAGTATCTGTTACTTATTTGTGCCACAAGTTCATTTCTTTCTGAAGTTGCAGAAGTTAAGCATGACACTTTATAGGAAGCAGCACAAAATGTCCTTTTTTTCCCCAGTTCAAAAAAAATGAAAATGGAAGCAACATTTTATTTGAAAAAAAAACAACAACAACAACAACAGCAGGGATAAAAATAGCTTTGGGAAGATTTGGATGATTCATTTATATCCAAACTCTCTCAGTCTCTGTGAGATCTTAATGGATTATTTCAATGGTTTAAAGATTAGTTTACTTGGTATTTTATCTTTCCATATAAAAAAAACAACAGAGCAAAAATCACCCTAAGTCATAAAATCATCTTTGTGATTTCCCTTTGGAGAGTTGGGAATAGAGAATGATGATATACTCTTTAATTACATTATTGCTCCATGAAAGGTGGGTCAAAAATTTACTATGATGACATATTTGAGCGGGCTTAGAAACATCTAAACCCAGACTGATGACTTACAACAGCTTTAAACAGCTGCAGCATTTTGAATTTGAAAAGACCTCTGGCTTTAAAGAACAGTTCTATACTTGTTTTGTAATTGTAATCATCTTAAACTATGAACTTATAATCACAGAGAACATGAGTGGACCGATGACCTTGAAAAGTGAAATGGTCTGTTTACCTATCAAACAGGTGCAACAATGCCAGCATCCTTCAGCTAGAGTGGGACCAGTGTCTCCAAGCAAAGAGGCAGTTGCCTTAGTTCAGGGAGGCTGAGGAAAACAGTACGTTTTAAAGGCAGGAACTAGCAGTGTAGAGAGAATAGAAAATTGAAGATTGTTCTCAAGTTTTTCTCTCTTTACCTTACTTTTAAATCTTAAAATCATACTCAAAAATAATACTCAATAAAACCCTTGGTTTTATATACTCACATACTCAGTTTCCAATAGTCAGTTCACTGCCACTGAGGAACTACATAATGATTGAATAATACACCACCAGCAGACATTAGAGACGGCAGTTGACTGCAGTAGTTTAATCAGAATATCTGATACATGTTGGTGCGTAAGATGCTAATCAAAGTCCCCTGAATTCAGCTGAAAGGCTCCTTTGCCCCCACAAGATTTGGATCATGTTCTTGCATAGTTATACATGCACATGCACTCACACAAACAGGTAAGATATTGTCAACGTGTTGTGAAGATAGCTTCTGCATAAATTCATAAGACATTTTATGCCCTCTAACACTACCTCCAGGACAGGTGAAATGATCAAGGTTTACTGGCATTTCTGAAGTCCAGAAAAATACTGCAGCTTCTTCAAATGTCTTTCTTCAGGGAGCAGCCATGCACTCAATCAGACCAGGAAATACAGAGGTTTAAAACAGCCCAGTGCCTGTATCTAACAGTAATCAAAGAAGTCTGTAAAAAAAAGGTGGGGAGAAAGGAGAGGAGGAAGAGGGAGAGAGAGACAGAGAAAGAGGCGGAGGAAGGTGGAGAGAGGGAAATAAATGTGCCTACTGTGGCTTAAAGCACAATAATTTAATTGTCACTATGCAATACATAAAAATGTAACAGTGTGAAGGGAGCATGACAAACATAGATTTGCTTTGTCTTAAATGGTATGTACTAAATGAATGTTCCCCAAACTGAACAAGATTGACTAGTAAATTAAAAGAAAAATTGGTGTTATTTTACATTTTCTGCTTACCTATGGAAAAGAAACTCATTCGCAAGAAGAAAACTGGAAAATTGTTTTTTTTTTCTGTGACGGTCATTCTTTGAGGTCATTCCAAACAGAGGTAATAGGTATATGCTAAAGTAACACTGCAATTCAGTAAGTGTGTTGTCCTAGGAAATCACATCGGTGTGGTCTTCAAATTGATGTAAATGGATTTCAAAAGACTATCATCCTACCATTTAACGATCACTTAAAAACAGAGAAATATTAAAAATATAAAGCAGAATATGCCCTAAAACTGCACAGATGGAATCTTATATCCTTATACAAGTATGATGAAGTTAACAGGGAACCATAAAAACAAAAGTATTCCATCCTTGCAAACACTGAAAACTCAAAGCTTGTAATTAGTTCTGATGATGCAGGCAACCTGCAGTATGAACACTTCCGTATGAATTTTAAGTGAAAATGGTCAAAGAGCATACTTCAGAGGCATAGAATGCCATGAGACATCTGTACATTCTCACCGCTATTCTAGACTTTTTATGGGCTTGTGTATTTACAGTATTGTTTTGTTTGTTTTTTTTCCCAGCTAAGGCCAGTTCCCTTCCTATGAACATGGTAGATGAGGAGATAAAATAGAAAAACATCTACACTCAAGACATTTATTTTGTATTATTTTTGTCATCAGGAAATCATTGTAGAAGTAATAAAGCAAAAAAATTTTGGGCTACCCTACCTTTTGCCTTTTAAAAGAAAAATAAACAAGACTTTATTTGCATTCCATTTGGCTTCACAGAGAATATATTAGCAAGCAGAGACTTAATCCTTTAGAAACTTATTTATTAGCAGAATAAACAAACACCTTAACCTGCCTGCATTTATCTTCATTTTTGCTTGGATTAGCACCATATTTCAGAAAGAAATTCTAATTCATTCAATCTAGAGATATCCTCTTTGTCTACGTGGTACTTAATATTTTATACTGGACTCTTTATGTAAGCAGACTCAAAAACCAGATTTTTTTCTAGAATTCATTCAGTAGCAGTTATTTAGCAATTACCATTTAAATCTTATATCCCAATTTATCATCTGAGCTCTGTCCTTTTCAATTAAAAAAAGCAGGAACCATGTGTGGGAGGAGGACCAAAAATTCAAGCCACACCTCTGGAGAGGTCGTAGTTGACTGAAAGCCAGCAAATGTTATTCCAGTTTTCAATAAGAGCAAGAAAGACTATCCGGTAATTACAAGCCTATCAGTCTCACTTCAGTACCTGGAAAAATTATGGAGAAAGTTATGCTGGGAGTTATTGAAAAAAACACCTGAAGAACAATGTGGTCATTGGTCACAGAAACACAGGTTTACAGGTGGAAGGTTCTGTTTAACTAATTTAATTTCCTTTTATGACAAGGCCACCCATCTAATTGACCAAAATAAGCCAGACGATGTTACCTTTTTGGATTTCAGTAAAGCTTTTGATACCGCTTCTCACATTTTGCTTGACAAAATGTCTAGCGTACATCCTGACAAAACACATAACATGATGGGTGAGTAATTTGCTGATGGGTTGGGCCCAACAGGTTAAATGGTAAAAGGGTTTACATCAAGCTGATGTCTGGTCAATACTGGGGACCCCCAGTGCTGGCGTGGCCAGCAGAAAGAGTGAGGTGATTGTCCCTCTCTACTCTGCCCTCATGAGGCCCCATACGGAGTACCGCATCCAGGTCTGAGGCCCCCAGTGAAAGAAAGACAGGCAGCTGTTGTAGAGCATCCAGAGGAGGGCAACAAAGATGATCAGAGGGCTGGAGCACCTCCCATAGAAAGACAGGCTGAGGGATCTGGGCTTGTCCAGCCTGGAGAAGGGTGTGCGGTTACCTCATTGCAGCCTTCCAGTACCTAAAGGGAGCCTACAAACAGGAGGGGAATCAACTCTTTGAAAGGGTACCTAATGACAGGACAAGTGGAAATGGTTTTAAGTTGAAGGAGGGAAGATTTAGGTGGGATATCAGGGGGAAGTTCTTTACCAAGAGAGTGGTGAGGTGCTGGAAAAGGCTACCCAGAGAGACTGTGGATGCCCTGTCCCTGGAAGTGTTCAAGGCCAGGTTGGATGGGGCCTTGGGCATCCTAGTCTAGTATTAGATGTTGGTGGCTGGGCCCATGGCAGAGGTTTGGAGCACGATGATCCTTGAGGTCCCTTCCAACCCAAGCCATTCTATGATTCTGTGATAATGTTTTCACAGAAGACTTGAACATAGAACTAAGATGTTTTGAGCAAGTTTGTTGATGATACTAAATTAGGAAGAGCTGCTGGCTTCATCAAGGGTGAGGCCTTGCAGAGCAGACAAACAGGAGTGCTGAGCAACCATCAACCACATGAAGTTTAACAAAAGCAAGTACCAGATTCTGCACCTAGCAAGAGGCAACCCTGGCTATATAAACGGACTTGGGGATGAAACACTAGAGAGCAGGTCTGCTGAAAGAGATTTGGGGGTCTTGGTCAAAAGCAAGTCGAACATGCATCAACAGTATGCTTAGGCAGCTATGAAAATCCACCAAAAACATTGTCCCACTCTACACTGTGCTTGTGCAGCATCATTTTGAGTACTGTGTGTGGGTTTAGGCTCCACAGTACAAAAAAGGGCAAAACTATTGGCGAGTGTCTAAAGGAAGGCCTCAAAAACGGGGTGGAAGGTCTGGAGGGCAAGATGTGCATAGAGCAGCTGAAGTCCCTTGGTTTGTTCAGTCCAGAGCAGAGAAGACTGAGAAGAGGCTTCATGGTGGTTTACAGCTCCTCACAGGGAGCAGAAGCACGGTGCTGAGCTCTGCTCTCTGGTGACAGCAACAGGGCTCAAGGGAACAGCATGGAACTGGGACAGGAGAGTTTGGCTGGATATCAGGAAAAGGTTCTACGCCAAGAGGGTGGTCAGGCACTCAAGCAGGCTCCCAAAGAAATTGGTCATGGCATTGCTTCCTTGAGTTCAAGAAATGACTGAGTACATTGCCCAGACACATGACCAGATTTTTGGATGGTCCTGTGTGGAGCCAGGAGTTGGGCTCAGTGACCCTTCTGGGTTCCTTCCAACTTGGGATATTGTGATTCTGTGCTTCTAACAATAAGATGAACAAAATCCACAGAGCAACATAAACAATACACTGGCTGACATAATCATCTTTAAAATAATTGAGGGATGATAGTATTGATAGTATTTTTCTAGAAAATATTGGGATGTGTCCTTTCTCACATAATAGCTTAAAATGCTATGGAAATTAGTTTTCTCTAGAAATACCACTACATATGAGAATGATAATTGTTGAATATTTCTTTTTAAGGTGCAGCTGTTAATTGTGTTGCTCAGAGAACACAAATAAGGTATGTGCATTTTGCTGAACAGCAAGAAATTCAGGATGACTTGAAATCTGCTGTACAGCTTATGATACAGTATGATTGAAGGATTTAGCAATCTATTTGGCACCTCTTCTTGAGATGTGTTATCAATCTACTTTGGCATCATTTAGCTTAGTGTTTTGAAAGGGCTTTCATGTAAATACTTTTCTTTTTTTAACGTGAACTTTACAAGGAGTGGACTGCATTTTGCATTCTTACAGTTCATAGACCTGCTTCTAAAATACAACTGCAAGTATTTAATAAATTTAATAGGAATAGGAAAAATAAATTTTAGAGGAATTTAATAGAGGATTGTAGAATAGTTGGATGTGTTTACAGATTTGTTTCTAATTCTTGAGATGAATTCTTTGCACAAGGGAGAGTTTGTGCTTGCTACATGTTGAGAATTCCTTTTCCACCCCACAAGAACAGTAGAACTAAGTCTGTCCAAAACTATAGTATTGTTTAGAAATTTTGAAACTACATCAGCTATTACAGATAGTTCAAAGTCTTGAATGCAAACTTGCTTATAGGACATTGTTTGCAATATTAAAGGCTGACTATAGAAATTTCATGTCATACCTGTAAATAAACAAAGCTTAGGGCTTATATTATAGGAAAATAGATATGTAGACCTTTAGTGGTGAAAGAGCCTCTTCCACATTTCTGTAAACAGTTTGCATAAATCTCAACAGCTAGACAAGCTTAAAATATCCCCAATGATGCTAAGTTATTCACTTGCATGTCAAGTTTCTGCAGTGAATCTGAAATAAGAACTCTAACAAAATGAAAACACATGTATTTCTAATCGTATACATGACAACTTTTCTTGTAACAGGCACAGCACATGTATATCAAAAATTCCAATGTTTCTTTATATATACATAAACATAGATAATAAGGATAATAGCTGTAGTAATTTGTATGGGAAATAATATGCATCTTATTTGTTTTGTTGTATTCTAAATTCACTGTTATAGGAGGCTGCAAGCAGGAAGGAAATGCTGACAAAGATAAAGCATCTCCAGGGACAATACCAAAGGTCCTTCAGACCATGAACCAGTCACTCAAGATTCCCAAGCTACCTGTCTCTGGCACTCTTAACACTCTTTTTTCCCCCCAAGGTCAGTAACTAAGGTTAAAAGCATACAATGGTAATTTGCAGAGAGAAAGGTACTCAAAAGATGCCAAAAGACAAACAGAGGGTAAGTTTATTCTCTCAGTCAAGATCATCCTCAGAACTGGCTTGATCTTCCATCTGCAATAATGTGTCCAAGCACAAATTAAAATACTGCCTTTAGCCTGTGAGATTGAGACCTAGTGCATCTCAAATGCACAGGAAAAAGGGTAGAATAATTTCCTGATATCTATAAAACATTTCTAATAATGATCTTATGGTCCTGCTCAAACTTTCATGCTCAACCTATGAAGCACATCCTGGACACTGAAGAATGGGGTCAGGTTCAGTGCCATGAGCAACTGACACTCATGATGCCCCCCTGGGAAAGACTCTAACTTACTCCTACACTTTATGAACTGCTGCTCCTCCAGGACAGCCACGTTCCTCTGATGCTGCCATTCTTTTCATTGGCTGTCCAAGGTCTTGAGAGGAATTGGCAAGGGATGATATAAACTAACAAGTAGACCCAGCTATTAATAAGATTGTGTCAGACTGGACTGTGACTAACAGAGGACTCTATCTAGTAGAAGTGTTTGTCCCTCTAGATTTGGAGGTAAGTCCTCTGGATCAGATTCATGGCTGAAGTCTCTGACAGCAGCAGAAGTAGCAGAGAAAGCTGCTCCCATCAGCATGTGAAGTAGCTCTGGTTTGAACTGCTTTAGCCTTCTACAAAAGAAAAATCTCATAGATGTAATGAAGGACAACACGTAGCTGCAGCTTTTCCTTTCGATTTTTGGCAGTCCCCAAAAAAGCTGAGACTGCCAGGAGAAATTAAAAGAGCAAAGAGTAGATCTTAGGCAGCTTGGAAAAATCATGTCTGGGGGCAATGTTCCCAGGTATCTGAAACCAGATTGAAGTAAACTGTGGAAAATGTATTACTGGGAAAAATCATGTGCTACTAGAGTATTGGATTAGGAGATCTAGTGGGACTTTACCGTTTCTGATTTCTTTGATTCTTTGACTTACATTTCCAATTGCTTTAGTCCCTGAGGGAGAATAGTGAAAAGAAGTTGACATGATCAAATTGTTAGTAACATGGCTTTTTTAAGTTTTAGTGGAATATTTTTTCAGTAACTGTTTGCTAGATATGTAAAAAATGCCACAGAATTATGGATATTACATAGTGAAATATTAATGCTGGCTGGAAGTGTAAGGCTGATGTTGGAACTAAGTAAAAAACTGTGCAAAAACTGTGCCAGTAAAAACCAAGATGACAGGTTTTATTTTAATTTAATAAAATGTGAAGGTAGTACTGTGGAAATCTTGCCAAAGCTGCCTGGCAGACTGCCTTGAAGGAAGCACTGATAGTCCCCTTCCCTTTTACTTTATTAGGTTTGCCATTTTCTCCCCATTTAACATAAAATAGTAATTTCCCAAATAGCGGGATTCCTCAGTTGTTTTATCCTGCTTGTCTAGCAACCACATTTTATAAAGCATTTCATTGAAATTAGAGTCCCTAAAACTAGCAGCATGAACAATCTGCATTTTACTAAGAAATTTCTTTCCTAAATTCACTATGATATTGAAAGTCAGGAGCAACATTTAATTACATGCTACTATGGAGAGGTAAATGGAGAGTAGTAAATACCCTTGAGACCTTAAGTGGGCATGTCTAAAAAAGCATTTTTATGATTTTTTTTCTTTTGGTAAGGCTGTAGAGATTGGAGCCTATCAAACGGATGGACTAAGAATCTATTTAAACCAGTGTTATAATCAACTACTCAGTAGTGTTTTGCATCCATTTTAGGTATAAAATAATCAGTACAAATCAGTAAGAATATTAATTCATTTTGGATGGCCTTGATTATACTAAGATTTTGATCCTAGTTCATGTCCTTCTCTTTTTTGTTTTACTTAATGAAAGACTTATAGCACCTTCTCATCCAGTGTCACTGATGCTACTCAATCTTGTCCCAGAGATTTATAAGTTCCTGCAACCTTCAGTTCTGTTACCGATTTTTTTTTTTTTTAATGTCAGCAAGTTCTCTTCTACCTCATACTCAAAATATTCACCCCAATATCTGCTCTATTAGGTTTCCCATCTTAGAATCCACACATGCCTCCCCTGTTTCCAGCCAGGAGTGCCATTTCCCTAAAATAAGGAAGTTCATACAAACATGCTTTTTTGTCTGTCTTTTCAAATATTTTATCCTAGAGAGTCTTACAAGCCATATAAGATATTTCACAGAAAAGACCTATTTTTCAATCCATCTCATAGGCCTTTACATCACTCTATCACTCTTTTTCATGAGTATCCTTTGGCAAATGTTCTCTCAAATCTGTTGTCCAAGTGTCCTATATTTACCTAACCCTTGAGAAGGTGTCAGTTACAGCCCTCATTTGAGCAGGTTTTGTTAGTTGGAAGCCATATGCCACAGAAGTATGAAAAAGGAACTGCAATGGCATTTTCAAAGGTTGTGGACAGAGGAGAAGAGGAGGAAGCAAACCTGCACTCTACAATCTAGCATATTGCTCGAATCACTTGTTTAGCAGCTGTTGTAAATTGAGTAACCGCAATGGCACAATCAACTTGTCCATACTTTTAATTCGTTACATCTTAGAATATAGCCTGTGGGCAGGGCTCTAAGTTTTGTGAGGTATGATGTTTATTCATACCAATGGATCCACCAACAGTGAGCAATTCTACTATTTATTATTATAGAGAACAATTGTAATGATGTGTTTCCTCAAGTCTTTCACTCTTTCAGTTACCCAGAATATGTGGACCTAATAACCATTTGCAAAATTGATTCTAATCTGGATGAAAATTCTTACAACCAAAATTGAGCCATTGTGTGGCGTTATCTTTCTGACATCTGATACATGCTGTGTTGAACAGTGCAATGCTTCATAGCCAACATAATGGGATGACACAATTGAAATTGAATAAGGAATGGACTTACTGTAATTAAATTGCAGCTCTCAGTGTGAATATCATCTAATACACAGCACATAAAGCAAATGGAAGCATGCAAACGCGTTTGTAATGTTTATAGCAAACCAATTAAGACTTCAGGTTCCTTATTAGCAGTGATATCACTCATCTACTCAAACCATCAGTAACTTCCTTTGGTGTCCTCTCTTCTGACTGCTCACAATAAGGGAGTTTCTCTCTGGTTCTGACCATATCAGCTGACAGCAAATAATTCCAAAGCCATTTAAATCCTTCGTATCTAAAATTTAGATATTGTACGTTACCTTCCAGTAGTTTTAAGGAAATAGACAGACCCTTAGTATAAATCGTCATAACTTTGCTGATACCAGTAGTTCCTACTATATGAGAACTTCACCAAAATTTTTAAATTATACATTTTAGACAAATGTAGCCAGATTAGAGTATACAAAGAGATCAGGAAAGGCAATGCTTAATAAGGTGAAAATAACATGTTTCACATTATGCTGCACACATTATCAAATACTGTAGCAACAGCAGCAGAGTGATATAGGCTGGATTTTGACCATAGTGGTGGCAGATCTATCTGAAAAGGACAACTTTTTTTACTTGAGAGCCAGCATTTACTGTAGTTGCACGTATATTTTATTTTTCCTGTATCTGGACAATTTTATTTATTTGCCCATATGACCCAAAAGAAGTCTGTTCATTCTCCCGTCTTAACTCCACTATCACTTGTATCAGTGCCAGCCTCTTTATCCAAAAGTCTAAGAAAAATTATGATTAAAAAAATGAGAATACTTTTAAAAATCTTCAAAGGTTTTGATTTTTTTTATATTTATATAAGCAATGAGTTTCCCATTATTCATAAACTTGCATTCTCAATAAACGGTTTTAATAAATTAATAAGGATGCTTGAGTTATATATAGAACATTATGAATGTAGCCTGTATTTAATGATTATTGCTGTGGCCTGTTCCAAATTTTTTTTCTGCAAGATGCAAGACTCATGTTGTAGACTTTAGCCTGAGGAGATTTATTAAACTCAAATTATAACCATGTTGTCTGGGTTAGATACTTTAGACAATACAATAAGAGTGACATGATATGCTGAAGTGAGCATTCATTAGTTCATTTTAAGGTGAGGTCCTCAGCTGCAATAGCTTAGAGATACCCAGCTATTGAGGAATCTGTTCTTGAACAGAGACATAGGGAGGCCTTTTATGAAGCCCAGGCTAAGAAAAGCTTAATCAGATTCTCCTGTCAATCCAGACTATCCTCACTATGAGTTTTATTTTTCTTAAAACCTCTATAAATTCACCATTCTCTGTATGGAGCAATCATCACTGAGGAAAATGGGCAATTCCACCCTAGTGTTATCTTTGGATATACTAAGCTGATTTCCCAGCTGGTGTAAGTTAAGTTATGGCAGTTATATTAAATGATGCCAATATACACTAATTTAGAATGAGTCCCTTCATCATTAACATGAGTATTTTAGGAAACCAATTTGGAACTATACATTATGTAGATTCCCCTCTCTATTCACCATCTCCCATCTGATATTTGATTAGGATATTGATTTCCTCTTATTTAAAAAAATTAAAATCATCCCACTCACCTCCTTTTGCCCTTTACATTCTACAGCTGCAGAATCCCACCTGGATTAACAAATTGATTTATTGATAATAAACACATTGATCTTCTTTGCCCTTCTCCAATCTGTTCAGCTCAAGTTTCTCTAGTCTCAGTTTTTACCTCCACAGCATTTTTTAATTTTAGATCCTCTCCACTACCAGTTCAATTCTCATGGGTGCCCTCTTCAAAGATTCACCTACAGTTTTTCAAAGTTAAATTCTACCAAATGGCTTTCCAGCTTAGAACAAGAACGTAAGTGCCAATGCTAGTGTCACCAGCAGTCTCCTTGCATGCTGAAGTGCAGGTCAACGCAAAAGGAGATATGATCCACTAGAAGACTTTATGAGACACTTTTGAAAGAGCAGGACTGGCTTAACATAAAATCTCCACAACCCAGCTCTAGGCAGCTGTATTGATAAATTGCTCTCTATAAGGGTTTACTTGGGTGGAAGGGATGATATATTACACATCCAGCCAGGTTTTACTAACCAATGACAATGATGAAAGAAATTACTAGAAAGTTACTTTACAAAAACCAGACTAAAAATCAAACTCTGAAACAAAGAACAAGAATTAGACACCCCATTAGAAAGACAGACAGTATACAAAGCACTTAATATCTCAAAATGTTGTGTTTTTAATGCTGATCATCACGATTGAACATTCATATCTCTATAGCACCTAGAGATCAACTAGGTTACAATTCTAGTTGTGGTACAAACTGACAGTCCCTTGACAGGCCTAACTTAAAAGCTGCTTCATAGCAATTTCTAAGGTTTCATAATTTGTTTTCATTATAAGTGGGAATGGAGTGAGAACAAAAGAATGGCACTGCATCAGGATGTCCACTGAATGAATGTAGATACTGAGGGGGATGTGGGTACTGCATTTTAAGATTCAAGGTTCTTATCAGTGCTGATAAATATCTAAGGGGTGGGAGTCAAGTGGATAGGGCCAGGCTCCCACATCCCCAACAGTGTTAAGCAACTGTAGCGATCAGGAGGACCAACACGATGGAAAAGGCATTACAAAAGAGATGGAAGGACCAGCACAATAGCAAGGTACTACAAAGGAAGGAAGTAGATCACTCACCCATATCAGAAGATTCTAGGTTCGCAGGGGATAGCTTCTACCACGGAAGGATCTCCAGAAAGAGATCCTTCCTCAGTGGCAGTCAGCCCTTAAATGAGGCCTATGAGGGGTGGAGAGAGGCTCCACCCCTTCCAGTCACACAGGTGAATTGCCTTCACCTGTGCTCCCGGGCTGACTGGGTCTTTCCTCCAGGTGTTCAGTCAGTGGTTCAAGCCATGACTCAGCAGTTCCCATATAGCAAAAGAATAAGGGGCAAAAAAAGATTTGAATGGGCTTACCTCAGGCTGATGTCCAGTCAATTGTGGCATTCCTCAGGGCTCCATTTTTCAGGGCAAAGTCTCCTTTATATTTTCATAAATGACTTGGATGTAGGATCAAGAAGGTATTTTGATCAAATTTGTTGATGATACTAAATTGGGAGGAGCTGTTGACCCCTTTGGGCATGGAGAGACCTTGCAGAGAGATCTAGACAAATTAGATATCTGGGCAATCACCAACTGCATGAAGTTTAGCAAGACCAAGTGCTGGATTCTGCACCTGGGAAGGGGCAACCCTGGCTAAACATACAGGCTTGTTTCCCTTCCCTGGCTCTCACCCCACCTGTACCTGGACCTTCCCCTTTTGTCAGGATTCTGATACTCATCAGTCCCATTAAAGTCCAGAACAATGCACTGAAGATCACTAACTCAGTGGAAACCTGCCTGTTTGTCTGTTGCTAGTTGACCAAGTAGCAGAAAGGTAACACTGCACACTGGGTCAGACACATGCCGCTGAGGTGTGTGGAACAGGAAAACAGAAGTGGACAGCATCCCTGCTTCAAGCTGCAGGAAGTTACTAAGAACATATTGCACTACTCAACCCATATCTGAGGACACCATGGACAAATGCTGTGAAACAGTCTGAGCTCTCATGCAATACCTTATGTGAGGCACTTTTACATAGTTTTGAAAGCATTATGTTAATCATGTACATACTTTCTTTGATTTGTTAAAGCTTAAGATGAAGTTTAAGAACTCAACATCCAAACTGGATCCAAACTTTATCACTTGGAAATATTATCAGGGAAAATGGAAAAACTACAGGACAGATCTAAGGTCAGAGTGTAAGCTGCTATAGCTCATGCAGTATTGCTTCTTGAACGAAAGCTTATTAAAAAAGCAAAATAAAAAATCAACAAAATGAATAAAATAAAGCAACCTGAATCTTAAAATGTTTTCATGAAAGTATTTTCATGAGAAAATAATGTACAGGATCATTAATTTCTGGAAGGGTATGAAAGTCAGATGAATATGTTCTCCACCATCTTTCCGAATGGTGGGGAAGGTACAATGAGCACATAAAGGGTGGTTTGGTTGTATGAAATCTTGAACAATTTCAACACAGAAAAGGATGGCAAGAAAGTTAGAGAAGAATAGGAAAGAAAGGACATAAAAAGACACTGTTGGATTGACATTGAATGTTAGCCAGTATCAAATCAGTATTTTCTGTCCCACACTAAAGAAAGAGCTCAGCTTCCTCCAAAAAGAGGACTGGACATAGCCAAAATGCCATTTTTTCAGTGAAAGCAGGATCATCACAGTCTGTCTAAAGGAGATAATCTCTACAACAGTAATAAATCCTGTGTGCATTGAGACTACCTGTGTCCCCTAAACAATCTCAGCGTCAAAGGATTAAGCTACATTTACAGAGAGAGATAGCCCTGGTGTAGGAAAATCCTTCACATTTATCACTACATGTAAGTAATAAAGGAAATTACAAATATAAAGAATTCCATTACATACAGTAAATTGGGGTATAATTTGGACACCCACTGCCTAAAAAAGGTAATGCAGAGAAGTCTATGAAATGTTGTCACAGTGCATAAAAATGGGAAGCACCTGTTTCTTTTGGCATGAAGCACTGAAATGGATATTGCAGCCACTTCATGATTATGTTTTTTTCCACAGTTTAATGTTAAAGGGGATGACAACAACATTGCCAAGTGTGTTCTATGAGTCTTATCAAAAACCTGTGGATAACTAGAAAAAAAAACTTTCTTCCTTTGGATAAGACAGTAGCTTATAGTAAGCTTGAGGTAAAGCAGTGAGGTCTGCACAGAACAGGTGCCAATAAGTGAGGTGTTTTATTCAAGGCTAGATAAATTTTCACCTTTATGGATCTTCTGGTATTTCTCATTGGTCAGCTGCAGGGGAACAATGGCAGAACTACTACACTTCTCAGCATCACCCAAAGGTAGAAGATAATAGCTGGAGAAGCATCACCACTTACTTCAGGTGAGCTACTCGTTATTAGACACAGAAGTGTAAAGTAATCAACTTCATTTGTTCAGGTGTGATACCAAGCTAGTCCCAATTTTATCTAGGTTAAATTGTCACATTCCAGACAGCTCATCTAGTTTCTTACAATAAAAAGTTATATTCTTCTCGTGTACGAAATTAAATAATTCAGTATTATGATTTTGCCAAATGTAGTACTTCACTTACTGGAAATTTTTTCCTGTGCTAAACTATTCTACAACAAAAAACATCTGAAGCTAAACTTGAACTGCCATGCAAGTAAGGAGAAAAACAACACACAAGACCCTGCAGGAGGGAAAGAAGGAGTTTATGTCTATTGTCACAGTTCAGCCTAGTACTGTAACAGGATGAAAGGACCCATGGTCCCACACCTCAGGAAAAGGAGAAGGGAAATAAGTAGGGAGATAGGCCGAGATGATTAAAAAAAGGCAATTAGCTGAGGAAAAAAAAATCTAATTTACTAAGTACGATAGCAGAAAGTGGGATAATACAATAGGAATTGAAGCTGATAGATCAAATAAAATGAGAGAGAGGGTGTCCAAAACTGAAGCCCTTACTCTAATGCTGTAGGCAAGATGGCCAAGGAGCACACAGAAAAGTGTGCAAAAAGAGAGCAGTCTCATGTCTCACAGTCAGTTTTATCTTTCCCTCTGAACAGAAAATGGAAGTGGAACAAGGCTTGTGAAGGGCTTGGAGAATATGCCCTACGAGGAGAGACTAAAGAAAATGGGGCTGTTTAGTCAGGGGAAGAGGAGGCTGAGGGGAGACCTTATTGCTTTCTTCAAATACCTGAAAGGTGATTGCGGTGAGAGCAGGGTTGGTCTCTTCTCACTGGTGACAGGACAAGGGGAAATGGCCTCAAATTGCACCAGGGGAGGCTTAGGTTGGATATCAGGAAAAACTTCTTTACAGAAAGGGTTGTTAAGCACTGGAATAGTCTCCCCAGGGAGGTGGTTGAGTCACCATCCCTGAATGTGTTTAAAAACCATTTGGATGTGGTGCTCAGGGATGTGATTTAGTGGTGGGTTGTTAGAGTTAGGGTAGCATGGTTAGGTTGCAGCTGGACTTGATGATCTTGAGGGTCTTTTCCAACCTGAGCAATTCTATGATTCTCTGGAACAATGAAGTCTTCTGTGAGTTGTAGTTCATTCTTCTCTTCTGACGCAGGTACTTAGTTCAAAGACGATCCATGGAACTGCTGTATTAACTCTTTAAATGCTAGTACACTACATGATGTTAAGATGCGGAATACTAATAAAAAATAATAAAGCCACATTGCACACTCCTGCAAGCCCTACTTCAGGACATACCTACAATTTGGGAATAGATTTCTAATTTAAATCCCTCTGAAGCCAATGAATCTTCTCAACATACAGTAAGTTCTTTTGTCAACAAAGAAAAGGTTTTTCTAAGGATGCATTTTCTTAACTAAGGACAATAAACCTAGCAGAATCATGCCATTTTATTTAGTTTGGATACAAAGAGAAGATTACTGACTTTGTTATAGAAGGCTATATTATTTGGTAAACTCCCATTGCAATGTGAATTAAGCATGTGTTTAAAGGCCTTCCAAAACAGTGACTATTCCTGAGTGAAAGCCAATACAGTTTCTAGATTATATTTGCTCAATCCATACATAAGACTTCACTACTTCTGAAGAAGTATGAGATGCCAGCTTTACTTGCAAATTTGAATTTAAGGGATGGTATGAAGAAGAAAACTGTACTTAGAATTTGTAGAAATTTGGATTGGGATGCTTTACAGATTTTGAAAGTTCGTGATATAACATGAAAATCACAAAAGCAATGATGGCAAAGAGGAGCAAGTCCGCAGAACAGGAAATAGGTAACTGAATGGGGTAGCAGGTGTGGCAGCATCCTCTCAACAAAGTAACAACATTCAGAGAATCAAATAGAGAAGATAAGCTTTCAGATCCTAAGGAGACCAAATAGAAATAAAAAGAAATAAAAATAGATGCTTAGAAGTTAAATTACTAAGGAAATAGATGAGATTCACAGCACTTGAGGAATATAAACTTGCATTCTCACATGCAGGACAGAGGAGAAAACTTACCCATCACCCCCAAAATCTCACATTCTGAGATGCATCATGTTTCTTGTGTTCAAGAAACGTTTAGACGTTGTGTTGAGAAACATGGTTT
Organism: Numida meleagris; assembly: GCF_002078875.1. NCBI lineage: Eukaryota > Metazoa > Chordata > Aves > Galliformes > Numididae > Numida > Numida meleagris. The sequence continues at coordinate 18,098,222 of NC_034415.1, read as the reverse complement.
AGTTTGGGGTTATACTGGTGGTAGGTGGATGGTTGGACTGGATGATCTTGTAGGTCTTTTCCAGCCTTGCTGATTCTATGATTCTATGTAGAACTGTACATATTTTTCCTAGTGGTTTACCTGTACAATCTCTAATCTCATCAGATCTTAGCTTATCTCAGAGAATACATATAGAATAGTCTTGAAAATATTTTACATGAATCACATCATTGTATCCCACAGGTCATCTTACAGTTAAGATGAAATTACACACTGAGTAAAGATTCAGTATGCTTCTTTTTCATTTTAAATGTAGTTCTTCATGATTTCCAGCTTTTGATATTTTTTTCTAGCTTTTGATATTGCCCACATTATTACAGAAATGGACTCCCTAGCTGGTCCTTCAGTTCAGCTTGTGATTTCACCCACGAAATTATGAAGACGTTGCTTTGTCGCTGCTTAAAGATACAGATGCACACATGCACATTGAAGCACTGTGAAAAATAAAATGTTTTATCACTGAGCGTATTAGAGTTGGATGGATACTTTTAGCAGAAAATGAGCATTGAAGAACTCTTGTTCTGGTTTTAATATAATAACCACAGGATTTTCAGATGGTGACAAATGTCAGAAGTTTAGAAAGTCTGTGAACTGATCAAACAAAAATTTACTGGAAAGATATTACAGAGATTGAGGATATCTGGTGAACCTGGAATGCTTCCTTTTCTAATGCCTCCAAGCTCAGTTCTTTTACTTATAATATAGAAATTTCTTAATGTTTTTTAGATCCAAATTCCTTGTTATATATCGATCTATAATACAGTATTTATTAACTTCTGCATCCTAGGCAATGTGTCCGCAGAAATATCTTTGTCACTAGAGGGCAGCGATCATCTTCTAGAGAACCAAGAGAGTTCATCATGGAAATCAAATTCTGACAGCAGTCACAGAGGACATGATTCTGGATCAGTGGACTGTGTCTCAACTGTACTAATTTTCAATAGAAGTAATTAGCAGCTTTCTGAGTTTTTATCTAGGGATCAAATAATGACTGGCTGCTTTGAAGGTAGAATATGCAGACTTGTTGGTGTGGACTGACCAATGATGTTAAGAAACAACATTTGGATGTTACTAATGCAGTTGAGCCAAAAGGAGACCCTCCTATATTTTTCAGTGAAAGAAGTCACAGCAAAGACTGATGGAACAGGATCACTAAGTGTGGCCACAATGCTACTGAAAGCCCAGTCCCATTTTATGTCTCTTGCATGATGGGCAAAGGCGTGTGTTCCCTGCTAAGTGCCTTTTGCTGACCACGACTGGGAATAAGTTTGGAGGTAAGGCAGAGAAGCAATGAAGTTTAACTTTGAAACATTCACTCCTTTCCTAGTATCCCAGTTCAAGACAGAAGATCATTGTGTCCCTGACTGCAGAAGCGATGGTGGGGTGAAAAATCAAAGCTCAGTAACCAAACAGCAACCAGACTTTTCTCCTACACAAAGCTTCACACTGACTGTAGGCAACCTGAAAGGTTTGACCAGTGAAAAGATCCTGCACAATTAGCAAGGGTGCTCTTGGCCTTCTTACTTCTTTTTGAATTGTATATTTCCCTTAGCTTATCTGTGACAAATCAATCCTGTTTTTCATGTACCTCATTTGAATATATAAATAAGAATGAAAAATTATGTTTTATTGGAAATCTGTACTTAACTGCTCCCTTGCTTTGCGCTACTGACAGTTTTATATGTTACAAACATTTTGCAAGGTATAAAATAGTTTTACTGTTATCTTCTGTAACAGATTGCTCAAATTCCATTACACGCAAAATAGAGGTCCTGACAAGATAAATAGTCATACATACTATAAGGATGGGAGGCAGCAGATACAGTTGCCTTAAACCAGTTCCAGATCACCCAAGAAAAGCAGCATTCACAGTCTGGTAATAAAGAAGGAATCCCTTACCTCTTCCCAAGGATCAGGACTCACCAAACACTCCAAAGGAGTGAATCTCCAAACAGAGAAACTTTGCCTGTGCCTGCCAGCCCTTAAATGAAGTTAGGGAGCAGAGGACCCAGGGTCCACACCTTCCAGTCACACAGGTGAATCACTTCCACCAGTGCTCCCAGGGCTGGCCATACCTCTTCACCAGGTGCTCAATCAGTGGTTCAGGCCATAATCTAACAGTTCCCATATACATACCTGTACAACAGAGACCAAAATTAAGCCTGAGTCAGATCAGAATGAAACCTGGATAATCTGGAAATCTCCTTTAAACCCTCATGAAGATAAACTACTGAAAACAAGGCTTAAAATCTGCAGATCTTGAGAAATAAGAACAAAACCTATTTAAATGAAATAAGGTTGTAATGAAAAGAGAAAATTAGCATAACATATGTGGATACACATATATATAAAGTGAACAAATAAAAAAGGGCATGATCCAATGTTTTTGATTTATTTGTTTATCTACGTACACTCTTCATTCAGATGAAAACACTAGTGGAGTACATTACACTGAAAGTGAACACTAAAATTCTTGGTCTAGGAAAGGGTGGAAGGTAACGCATGCAGAGGACGATGTAGTGTTTGTTTTTGTATTCTTTCCATTCATGTTAATCAGCAAGCAATCAGAATTTCATATGAGTGGAGATGGGGAGGGAGAAGCCATTTAGCACCCTGCTCACATTCTACATTTCCTGTCTTTGATATGCAGTCAATCTGGAGACATTGTGATAACTGGTACACTACACATTCACTATAGGGCAAAAAAAAAAAAAAAAAAAAAAAACACAAAAGTCTCCCCACAAGAAATAATAGCAATTTTCCCTATGTAGGAAAATCTAAACCTCACTAAGGCCTTGACTCTTCAGGTTGAATTTCCCTGCAAGCAGCTGCCCTGGCTCCAAAAGAAAGTACTGCTGCACAGCTATGTTAGTTAGCACGTGTGTCCCGTCTCTGAGCATACAAGGCAAGATCACAGGTGGGGGGATTGGAGAAATGTCTCCTTTAGGCATTTTCATGAAAACCTCACATCTCTCCTTACTGCACCAGCAGCTTTCTCCAGGGACTAGAGCAGCTGGGGAAATGTCCCAGTACCAGAGTGAAATACAGCCACAAATTTCTCTTTGACATCTTTTAGGAGGAGGAGGGTGCTTCCCTCTCACCCAGGCACAGTTCCTCTATGCCAAGCCCTACATTAAATCCTGACATGGTTCAAAGTCATGGAGGATAGATGAGAAATACTTAAACACCAAAAAACAATAATTCAAAGAAAGAGTTATTTTGAGGACTTAGAGAATACTACAGGAGTGAAGGATGAATTCTTAGTGTCTTAACAGAAAAGCACAAAGAAAACAAGATTACTTGATAAATAGTTTAACTGACAAGAATGGGAAAGAAATTTTCGTACTTTCAGTTCCAGTATTGAAAGGTTTTTCCTGATTAGAAAAAAAGTGTTTAGGCAAAAATACAAAGAAATAAAAATGTCTCTCTTTGGGAGCACGGGGAAAAAGTATCACATTAATTTTTACCACTGTAGGAAAACAAGTATTTTTGGTTCCATCGTATAATAGGATTTGCATTCTTTTCTTCTTTTTTTTTCATTGATATATTATTTAAACATTTTTTATTATTCACATCTCATACACTGAAATTTCAATACTTAATACTCAATGTAAAAACACAAAAAAGCATGCTAGCTGTATTTATTTTTTAATGTGAACCAAAACTTAGATGCAGTGAAAAAGGTTTCAGTTATTGCATTTTCTATCCAACTGTCACTTTAAAAATAATTTAGAGAGCTATATTTTATTTATAATAAGGTGAGCAATTCATGATGCTTTCTCTATGAAATCTTTAATTATCTTTTTACTCCAGGGTTGCCTAATTTAGAAGAAAAACAAAGAAAAATTTTAAAGAATTATCTTTATGTCCAGATGCTTAATGACATTTCATTCTGACTCCTTACAAAATAATGTGCTTAAGAAGCAGATTTTAAAGTGAAGGAACAACCAATGTGTGTTTTACTACTTCATCATAATGACTTATTAGTCTGTCTTTAATCCTTCCACTCAACTAATAAACTAATTCAAACAAAGATAAACCCTTCAGCATAAACCTCTGTTGGTTTCAAAACCATGTGGCACACTAAATGGCACCTAAATATGAACTATAGACTTGTGATAAATTCAGAAGATCAATGAAGTACATTTAAAATGCATTTCATAAACCATTTGGCCAGCACAAGACTGCAATACATTTCTACCTGTCTGTTATGTAAATGTACATTTCTATAAATTTTTACTAGTTACAGATTAGATGCAGCTGTCCATGCTATTCGTTTCCTTTTGTGGTCCCAAAGTTATTAAGTAAATAGTACTATGTTATAGTAGATAATAAAAGCTTTTCTCTATTTATTGTGATGGAGAAGACTGCTGTAACTTACACAAACATTTCATGGACATTTTGGAATTACTGCGCAACATTTACTGCCATTGGAAATATCTACCTTATTTTACGGTACCAAATCTTATTCCTTGACATTTGATTGTTAACTAAAGCATGCAGATCTTGAGGAATTTTTTTTTTTTCTCCATATGGACAAATATATGTTAGCTTTTAATACGATTAGCAACTGAAGACCACTTAGGTTTGAGATAAAATTCAATTTCTTTTGAATAGTGTTTAATTGTATTTGCATAAAAATGTGTTTATAGGCAGTATTGGAACAACATCTACAGAAATGCAAGCTCTCAAGACAGGCAGAATGAACATACTGTTTCCCAAAAGGGAAAAAAGACAAGAACACCATGATGTTTATTTAGTTCAATAGATTTTTAACAGTATTCTAATGTAATGTTTGAATTTGGGTCGGTTATAGTAAAAATGTTTGATATATGGGAGACTAAGTATGAGGCTACTCCAAAAATAATGCCCCTATTTTATTACATTTGCCCAGCATATCAGAGGCAGATGTTGGAGGCATGGCAGTAGAAGCTGAACCTTCCCACCAATATTCCATTACATTTTATCGCCATGTGACAGATGGCAGCAGAGAGGCACTCTGACAAAGCGGTGTCTGAAATGGAAGTGTGGATGAAGTAAATGTATATCACTGAATTCCTTCATGAGGAAAACATGGCACCCACTGACATTCATCAATGTTTGCTAAACGTTTGTGGAGACCAAACAATGGATGTCAGTGCAGTGAGGCGGTGGGTGGTGTGTTTCAGCAGTGGTGACAGCGATGGTGAGCCACCTCTGCTCAGTCAGATTTTTATGAGTATGGCATGCAGGCTCTTGTTCATTGCTAGCAAAAATACACAGCTACTGGTGATAATTATGTTGAAAAATTGTGTTTTGTAGCTGGGAATTTGCTCTATCAAATAGTGTTCTCGTGCTGTTTGTACCCGTACTAGTTACCATGGAAATAAATAGGAGGCACTACTTTTGGAGCAAACTACATATAAATAGCTATACAGTCAAATAAGCATCACATTGCATTATCATATAGATTTCTTTGGGTTTTAAATGGTCAGCATTTTTTGTGGTAACATTAATAGTTATTACATATTTAAATGGGCGCTCTATGTCTGTAACAGATTGACAAGATCAATAATTTTAAGATCAAATACTAACAGCAGTCTGTTTTTTTCTTTAATCACTGTCTTTTTGTTTTATACCCATGCCTACAGCAAGATCCTGTTTTCTGTATGTAGACAGAGCTTCCTGCTGTGTGCTGTCGAAGGAATGAGAAGACAAGATGGAGAATCAATTTAAGAAAAAAAGCGTTAGTTGACAAAGCTTTGCTGTAGATCAATGGAGTCTAGCTAGTTAAAATATCTTTGGTAGCAGAGATTTTTACAATCACGAGCCTGCACATGATAAGTTTGTTTTTTCCTATTCCACTCAAGCAGTATTTTGCCAGATGAAAAAAAAATTGCATGCAAATACTATTAGTGTTTTGACAGCTGAATATCTTTTGGCTTTGTTGTGAAACAATAAAAGTGGCTTTAAAATATATTTTCTTGATATACAGAAAATCTAGATTTTATTGGCACTGTTATTTTAAGAGACAGTATTTACTTAAGAGGGAGCTTGTCCATTCGAGTATAGCAGGCAAGCACATTTACCAATGGAGAGATCTAACAACACACGACTCACAACTCTGTACTTGGGGGATTTTTTCATTGACTCATTTAGTATTTTATCACTTAGTTGTTTGAACAGGTTTCATAGCAAATACAGGATGTGTACAAACTGATATAAAGGCCATAGCTTTGCTAGCAGATTTATCCATATATCTGATATTTATTCAATTGGGTTTCACTCAATTTGCATACCAGCAGTAATTAGTTGTTTCAAAATTCCTAAAAGCATTGAGTGAAAATATGAATTTTTCTTCTTCAATACTGAATAGTCTGATACAGCACTAACTGAACTACTCTTAAATGCATTATAGGCATTGAAGGCTTTGGTGTTGAAGACATCTTCCGTAGATACTTAGGAACTGTCTGGATTAAAATATTGCCTATTGATTTTATCTGCTCGAGCAGCAGGTATAAATTTGCGATTCAAAGCATGATAGCTTCAAAACTGGAGCAAGGAAATGGATTTTTAAGAAATCAGAATATTAAATACATCTAGTGTGGATAATAAGACTGCTTAATTCCAGACAAGTTTTCTAGAAGCAACTGCTGATTTTAAGTGTGTTCAGTGGGGGATACTAAAACAGATAATTTAAAAGGGTCAAGTTCCCAGGAAAATGAGACTATTCCTCTTCTGAAAATCAATCTCTTAATGGACATTTTTTCAAAGCTGGATATCTAAAATAACTAATGCCTTCCAAAACGTCGGTTAGCAATTAGTGTTAATCACTGCAGGCTACATCTCACTGGTCTCTGAGTCTGTTACAGAATTTACTGTATCTATGGAAATTTTGTCTTTTGAACAAAAAAGGTGCTGTGGGCTCTTAAATGTTGGATTTATTGCATACTAAATAACTTCACATTCACTTCTGTTTCTGTAAATATGAGGGCAATTACATTTAAAAGAACTCACAATTTAACGTGAACATCTGTAATTCCACTGGAAAGACAACTGAAATTATAGAAGGAACTCCAAACTATAAAACTACAAATACTTAGAAAATGTTGCTACTACTGTGACTAGTTATTGCAATTCAATATATTAGTATGTAAAACCCTCAACGCTCTGATCAAATATGCCAGAACATGCCTAAGTGCACATTTGTATGTATATGTGTACTAAAACAGTTACAGGTTATTCTCATTTCTTTATGTCCTTATCTTTGAGCGACCATGACTCACCTGGGATTCTCTGCACCTATTTATCTCATACTTATATGGCTTCAAGTAAGGAAACTAAAACAGAGGCAATGAGGTGTCATGCAAACAAACTATGTTAGCACATGAGTACCTGAAATTATATTGTTTGATGAATACAGGCAAATTACTGGAGCATTTTCTGCCTTCCGTCATCAGCTTAATTTGGATCATGCGTTTTCCTTGTAAAAATACATGTTAAGTTCCACTTAACAGAAATCATGTGTTTCTATATAGTATGCATTTTTATTTTCATAAATACAAGAGATAGAGGAAAAGCAATCAAGCCACTTGCACAAGGTTTTACTTTTAAAAGCACAACTGTGATTCTGCCTCTAGGTGGGCTTCAGATTTTTACTCATTTTAATACTGAATGCAAATATGGCCATGAGGGAAACATCTGTTTTTTCCTCCTTATATGGGAAGAGCTTAATTTTCACTGAGTGCACTTTTATGGGAGCGCACCCATATAAAATTGGTAATTTTGACTAATAATATTTCTATTAAGTCATTAAATTTAACATTGCAAATTGTGGGTGCAAAAACATTTTGAGTCCCTTGATATTTTGGTCTTTACATTGCCAAAAGATTTTCTACAGAATCAGTTTCGTTAAAAATACAATCACTAGTCATTTCTTTTACAAATAGACTTCCCTATATAAATTAATGATGCACTCTTGTTCTCTTTAAGCCTGCCCTCTAGAAACAGTAGAAGGAGCCTGCAAGCCACACAGCATAGAAGCAACGTTAAAGGTGCAAACTATATCTTCTGTTCATCTTAATGAGGTGCTAACTTCTAATCCTAGTTGGGACCATTAATATACTAGCTTCATTAAGTGGAGCAGTTGAAGAACTACCTTAACTCTTTCACTGCATATAGAATCATAGAATCATTTTAGTTGGAAGGGTCTTTTAAAGGTCAGCTGGTCCCCTGCAATGAACACCTACAGCTTGATCAGGTGCTCAGAGCCTCATCCAGCCTGACCTTCAGTGTCTCCAGGGAGGGGGAATGCACCACCTCTCTGGGCAACCTTCTCCAGCGCTTCACTGTGCTTGTCATAAAAAAAATTTACACAATCTAAATCCAACTTTATCCAATGCAATTTAAAGCTCCTCTGTTTTAGTTTGAAACCATTTCACTTATCCTGTCACAGCAGACCCTGCTAAAGAGTCTGTCCCCATTTTTCTTATAGCCCCCCTTTAGATACTCAAAGGCCACTCTCAGCTCTCCCCAGAGCCTTCACTTCTCCAGGCTGAACAGCCCCAGCTCTCTCAGCCTGTCCTGGTAGGGAACACGTTTCATGCCTTGGAACATTTATGTGGCCCTCCTCTGGACACACTCCAACAGGTCCATGTCTCTACTGTATTGAGGACTCCACATCTGGACGCAGTACTCCAAGGAAGGTCTCACCAGTGCAGAGTAGAGGGGCAGGATCACCTCCCTTGCCCTGCTGGCTGTACTGCTTTTGATGCAGCCCAGGATACAGCTGGTTTTCTGGACTGAGAGGGCACATTGCTGGCCCTCTTTAACTCTTATGAGTTAAATAATCTCCTCCAGTGTAACAGTTTTGAAAAACTGTGAAACAATTTTCTGAGGAATGAAAGGATAATGTTCTGATAAAGCAACAAAGTGGGAATTTTAGGTGCTGCTAATTTACTAGCTGCTGGATACAAGCATCTACTGATGACCTTGGGAAGGCCACCTGAACCCCCTACCCTCAATTAAGCCTGAGTTCATAATAAAAAGAACCAAAATATGAAATATTCTACCCAATATTCTAAGTGTGCTATGGGGAAAAATGAAGCTCTGGCTAGTTGAAGAATGCCTCAGAAAAGTTCATAGATAAGAGAAACTGTCAAATTTTTAATGTTTAAGCAATTTTAGGTGAGATTGGCAAAGGAATATCAAATGTATTCAAAAAGCAGAGAAGTGAAATAATGTGAATTAAATAAGTTGATTATGTATTGAGATATTTGTGGGTTAAACATGAGATCCTTCCTTATGTTCTTATGCATAAATGTTCTCTTGCTCAAGGCCATAAGATATATACTAACACAAGATAAATTCTTCAATACCACTGATGAGAAATAATCACATATTGATCTCTCTTCATGCCCTTAAAACAAGAAAATCCATTGAGTATTGAAGAGTATCATTAAATAGGAATGCAAAGCAAATTTTTGATAACAGTTATCAAAATATAATTCTGATTTAGACAAATGTTCTAAAGCTACTGTTGTTGTCCCCTGCTAGCTATCTGTTTCGGGGTCTCGTTCAAGTGAAAATTCATCTAAATCTTGTAAGATAAGACTTTCAGGTTGAGTTTAGGAATGCACCCCTCAAAACCAGAGTCCTGAAAGTATACATAAAGTACATTCCACATTCATTATGTGTTCCTGAATTAAGAACAAGAATATGGTTGAGTAGCAGCAGTAGGCAACAGGGGGAGGGTAAAAACATAGGGATAAATGGTTAAGTATTGCATCTGAGCAAAAAAATAAAATAAAATCTGGTTATGGATTTGGTGTCTTAAGATAGTCAATATGGCTTGATTATTTAGCTATCAAAGACTGTTTATCACCCAGATCCTAATAACAGGGAGGTATTCATATTCTTCTTCATCCAGAAGCAATAATCTCAGCAACTTCTATGTCTAAATCACTTCCTTCATTACCCAACTTTTTGCTTTACCTGACTGTCCTTTACTATTTCTATCAAGTGGCTTAGTTCATTTAGTTACGTTCTTTTAATTACTTCTTTAAGGGCTTAATTCCTCCAGGCATGTTGTAATCAAGGTTTGACACCTAGCTTGGGTCTGAAAATTCCCCTAAGGATCAGTTCTTACAGGAATTTGAGTCTGGATATGTGTGTGAGATTTAAAAATACAATTATTGCTCACTCCGGTAAATAGAATTGACATATTGTAATGGGACTCTTCTCAGAAGTTCCCGCTGTCATTTAGAAAAAAAGCATAGGATATATTTTTTGAATCTGTTCTTCCTTGCCTCATTACATCTGATATGTTACACAGAGATTATTTATAACATGCATTACTTTGTGCATGCCCCTTTCTTCTGTTTTCCTTTGAACTTGCTGTGTTCTCGTGCATAAAAGTAAAAATTTTCATTCATCTTTAAGATCGTCTAGCCAGAACATGGGATGAGATCCACAAAAACATTATTCAGGCTGCACAGTTGGAGGAAACTTCCTTTGCTGCTCACATTGATTATGGCTTTATTATTTGAGGGATTTACTGAAACCTCTATTGTGTTGAAGCTATCCTGGCTTATTTATCCTCATCTTGTAGTTAACAGACAATCTTGGGCTGGCCCCCACTAATGATGGGCAGGACCAGTTCCACTAGTTAAAAACACTGGCCATTATATTACAGGTATAAATAAAACTGGGATCTGTTCCTTGAAGACATGACTTATGTCTTCTTGAATGGTTTATTATTTCCCACAAAACTGTTGCGGTTTCCGGGAGGTGTAAGGATAGTAAAGATCATCTTTGTCACCTAGAAGACATTTTAATAACCTAAACAACCTTACTTACACACACAGTGTCCTTCTCATTGCAACTACTGACATCTTGGCAGGATATGAATACACTAGATTCACAGAGGGTGCATTTTATCTGTTCCTTTTAACATTCATAGAATCGTACTCTTGTTTGATAAACTCTTTAGTATGTTCTTTTTTTTCTTGGAATCACTGAAAAACAGCACTTTCACTATTATTTACTATGACTGAGAATTCTATTACAATTTAGCAGGTAGATGCAATTCTAAGGCTGTACTTAAAACAGTTATATTTACCCACCAACCTTTAGTAAGGAAAGTAGTGACTTACTTGTTTGCTGATTTTGAGACCTGACTTTCAACGGATGTAAGACTGACACAGGCATGCCTTGATATAAAATTTGTTTGATTGGGATTAACTAAATTAATCTTTTTTAAAACTTTCAGAATGGACTCCAATAAAATGTTTATTATTTACATAAAGACCTACTGGATTTAAGAAGACTTGTTAGTGTTTGAGTAGTTGCACAAATTGCTCAAGTTTTTTCTGTTTCAGTCATTCTCCACATTTAATGGTTATTTTTGATTCCAACTAGAGTTTGGTTTGAGTTGAGGAAATGTACAATCATTTTCGATCTGCCAGCACAAATGCTCCCAAGGCAGGCATCTCCTCTCACCTGAAGTGGCATTCATGCTATATTCAAATAGATTATTTCCAAGCCAACATTTAGAGGCAATATGCCTGGTTGAGGGAAGACAAATCCTGAGGAAGGCAGGCTCAAAATCTTTTTTCTTTTTCCTTTTTTTCTAAGGTAAAAAGGAAAAGTTATTGTTTGGCTTTACTAACACCTCAATAAGTATCAGGACAATTCCCAGCTCCCCTTTGTGACTAATTTTGTCACAGTGATTAGGCTGCCATTTTAACAAAAAGATTTTAACCCTTTTTGATAAGAAGCTATTTTTGTTCTTAAGTACAAATAGCAAAGGAAAATCACTTCAAAGAGAACCTATCACCAAGAGTAAAAAGTCCTGAACCAGAAGTAATTGCTCAGATTTTATTTAAATTTTTTAGATTCTTTTTTTCTTTTATATCAAATGATTGTGCTCCAGAAAAAGATAGGCTACATTTCAATGCTTGTGAGATAATGCTTTATTTAACTACAAACTAATTAACTGTACACACATTACATAAACAAAGGATTAAACAATCTGAAATCTTGAAATATGTTCTCAAATTATTCATATGTTCTTTTCTTTATAATCTAGAAATGTAGAAATTAAAAAATATATATTCCACTTGCTCTCAGATGAGTTTTTCTGATTATGATCTTGTAACTATTTCACTAACGTAACTCCATTTAATTTAGAATTACACTATGTGCAAGCAGGAGCAAAATTAAGCCTGCAAGTTATCTCCCTTTACAGAATGATATCTCTCAGGGTTTTTAAAACTGCTCATCTCAAAAATCTTCAAACAGTATCTTTCAGTAAATAAAAGCTCAAGTGCCCTTGCCTTCCAGTTATTGCTTGAGGTGTCTAGACAACCCCTTGGAGGCTTTTGCCACTCTGTCTAATACTACTCAGTTCAAATCAGTAAAGCAATCACAGTAAACATACTAAGAAAATAGATCATATAACCAAGGCATGATCACCTTAACATACAATCAATTGTGAACAAATGTGACTGGAGTATGGCATAGCAAATATCCATCAATTAACAAATATATGCAAAAAAATTGTAAAATATATAGTACTTTGGCAGATTACAATGTATTACTTTGTCATATCAAAATATTTTCAGTTGCAGAATGAAACAGACTAATTCTGGGCTTTGTTTTTTAAGTTCAATACCAGATGTATTTTTTTTTTCCAAAAACGTTATGAAAATGCTAGTGCTATGCTTATCCAGCTTCTTGTTACTGAAAATGTCTTTTTAACAATGATTTAACATACTATTTTACTATTAATTTCCATGAACGCTTATGATTAAGGCAATTTTTACATGACAGAAGGAACTCACCTAGCTCTCATGAGATTTACAATGTATGCATAGGGAAAAGAAAGTTTACATTTGTATGTTTACACTTCAAGAAAAAAAAAATCTGAATAGGGAGTCACAACATTATAGACATTTAAAACATTTTGGCCTCAGTAAAAAAATCTGAAAAAATCAAAAGAGAATTTCAGGATGATCAACAAATTGAATGTGCTAACAGGTATGTCCCTAGTAAGCATGTCTGAGAAACCCAGTCAGGATATTTACTCTTTGCATAGGCAAGTTATTTCCCAATGTAAACAGCATGAATCTTTCTACTGACTTCAATGGCAACTGACAAAGATTTTTACTCACGTTAAAGGATAAACTTTTCAAGTCTTGAAAACAGAAAGGTCTGCATTTCTGTGCTCTTGCAGACCACCCGGCTAAGTGAGAATGTTTCCCAAGATGTAGCTTCTGCTGTTTGATTTTGCTTCCTGAGACTCATATCACCTCATTACCACTGTTGTTTGAATTAAAAATAAGTAGGACTGGCAGGTTCTAGCTAGTGACAACTTTGTCAGGCTTGAATTTACTTTTCTCTTAGAATAGAGGAGCCACTTTTCTTTTTGATGGCTGCCTGTAGATATTTACCAGATTGATTTCATTTTCTTTTGCTACAAAGTAAAAAATGAGTATGACCTACCAGTAGACAAAGGTGAAGCTTCCAGGATTTTTTATTCTTTCATCTCATAGAGAGATGGCACAACTTTGGGATAAATTCCCAATATGTATATAAAATGGAAAACAATTCAGAAATGAGCAGGAAGTGCCAAAAGGGAAATAACTGCTATATTCAACTGCAGTAGTATCTTTAGGGAATTCAGGATGTTGCCTTTTTTTACTGGTTGAATTCAGTTATAACCAGTCATCCAATGCTATGGATCAATACTTTAAAAAGATATCTCAGATAATGAAAGACTTATTGAAAGTGATTCTACTTGCAAGCTCTAGGTAAACCATTGTTTTTGCTTCAAAAACATTTTTTTGTTCATGTCTTCTTCATTTTTTAAAAGGTATCTCCCATAGACTAGATACTTCAAGCTTTTGGTTTTGTTTTTATAAGAGCAGTTATTGAGCCTTAAACCATATTTTGAGGTGAACTACAAATTAATTTTCAGAAATCAATTTCTCCTCATACACATTTTCCAAATGAAATCTGATCCTGCATTTTGGCCTCTAGAAGCTAGCCAAAGATCCACTAGCGAGCTCAACATGAGCCAGCAATGTGCCCTCTCAGTCCAGAAAACCAGCTGTATCCTGGGCTGCATCAAAAGCAGTACAGCCAGCAGGGCAAGGGAGGTGATCCTGCCCCTCTACTCTGCACTGGTGAGACCTTCCTTGGAGTACTGCGTCCAGATGTGGAGTCCTCAATACAGTAGAGACATGGACCTGTTGGAGTGTGTCCAGAGGAGGGCCACATAAATGTTCCAAGGCATGAAACGTGTTCCCTACCAGGACAGGCTGAGAGAGCTGGGGCTGTTCAGCCTGGAGAAGTGAAGGCTCTGGGGAGAGCTGAGAGTGGCCTTTGAGTATCTAAAGGGGGGCTATAAGAAAAATGGGGACAGACTCTTTAGCAGGGTCTGCTGTGACAGGATAAGTGAAATGGTTTCAAACTAAAACAGAGGAGCTTTAAATTGCATTGGATAAAGTTGGATTTAGATTGTGTAAATTTTTTTTATGACAAGCACAGTGAAGCGCTGGAGAAGGTTGCCCAGAGAGGTGGTGCATTCCCCCTCCCTGGAGACACTGAAGGTCAGGCTGGATGAGGCTCTGAGCACCTGATCAAGCTGTAGGTGTTCACTGCAGCGGAGCTGGATCACCTGACCTTTAAAAATACCTTCCAACTCAACTGATTTTATGATAAGATTAAGAAGTCAAAAGAATACACCTTTAAACTCTGAGATAAAAATAAATTAGGAAATCAACAATAATATACTAATAAAAATTAGATGAGATACCCTGCAATATAGAAAGCCATACAGTGCTTTTTAGGATACTGTCACGGTGATCAAGGGAATGATGTTGATGATAGGGTTGTTTAGTTGTTGTTTTGCTTTTTAAAGAAATTACAGCAGTTCAGATAGGTTAATATCTGATTATTACCGAGTTTAAGGCAGAGGAAACTCCAATCCTTTGGATTTTTGATAACACATATCCTGTAGCTGGAGGATATGTATGACTAGAGAAAGCCATAACACAAAAAGATATTAATGCATTTGGAGACAAGTTAAGCACTAGAGATACTGCAGTGAGGTAACAAACTTCACAATGATAAAAATAGAAGGTACAACTTGAAACTAAAGGTTCCTTTTGGAGTTATGAAAGTGTATAACTGCATACTGCTTTGCTTTATTTTTTTGCTCTTTTTATATACAACTTTTGTTCCAGAGATAATATGGTTGATGAAAAAATGGACTAGCAATACACTGTTAAATATTACTATATACTCAAACAGTCTTGCTCAACAGAAAAGGAAATTCATTTAAAAAATTTGAATCCTTTCCGATTGCCTAGAGAAGCATTAGTGAACAGCCTATAAAAAAAATAACAATACATAAGAGTTTTGGATTAAAAAGTTCATATTTCTACTTGCCCAACACTTCTCTGTCTACAAATAATAAATTTTGCAATTTTTTAAAATACTTTCATTCTTCACTGCAGTAAGAGCAACAATATTTATGCAAAACAGTTAATTTCTAAACAGTACATTTTGGTAATTGATAAGAACAACTGAATTTATATCAAACCGACTGCCTTCATGGTACTCAAACTACCTTAAGAGGGAAGTAAAAGGACTTTAGTTAATTATTAATAATTTATTTCTTCATTTATTTTGTCTGGGGATGCATGAGCTACCTCTCAGAACAGGCTTGTCCATCATGAACCAAACAGAAGCGTTTGCCATTTTTAAACATCCTTTTGCGCATAGCTACCTTTGTCAGATTGTCTACATGGATAAAAACATGTTCTTATTTGCGTGCTCCTGTTTAATCATGGTCAATATGGACATTTGCCAGAGCACTGCATTTGAATTTCATGTTAAGTTCTTTTTAGAGCCTATACATTTCAGTGCACATTGTGTTTTTCACCATTTGTTCTTCATTTATAACTTTTACCTAACTCTTACTCTACAGTTTTTCTACATGATAACTTAAATCATCAAATTGGATCAAATACTGATCACTGTTTAACTGATCTCTTAATTATTTACCACTCCACTGACTGAGATGTTGCTTGTAAATTTGCTCAGTAGTCATTCAGAAATTATTTCCAAAACTAGAAAAATAAGCATGAATACATCTCTGATATCCCGACCAGGTCTTATTTCATGCAATGTGTATGTGATTGATGTAAATGCAGCTAATATTTGAAGAAAAGCATTTCATGGTTGTGAATGAAATCCTTTCACAATTCTAGCCACCCCATTCCAGCCAGACTTGTAACCTCATATCCCAGGTGAGAGTAGGGTGGAGCACCTATATGCAGAGCTTTCATGCCACATATGGCTGCACTCACATCTGGGTGCGCAATTCACATCCAACATTCTATTGGCAACTTTTGATCCTCTTTTTCCTTTCTTCCTCAGTGCATGATTTCTTTTTTCCAGCAGCAATTCGTGATATTTATGAAATTTGATCACTTTCTGTGGGGGGAGACTTAACAACAAAGAGCTCAACAGACTCTGGTAGATCTTATCTCTATGAGGCCTCCGGAGTCTGGAGACAGGGCTAAGGTGTAAACAGAATACTCTTTAGTATGCACAGCTAATGTGGTCACTTCTGGGACAGTTAAGCAACCCTTTGTTTGTTATCTACGTTGTTGTGAAGAACTTAAGGACAATTAACCGTGAGTGGATTTACTGCTTACGAGTGAAGGATATATAAGGTGTGTGTAAAACACAATAAAGAAAACTTGCTATTCTGATGCCACACTGACTGAGGGAATTCTGTAACAGGACCAAGCGCCGACAACTTTCTTCAACTGTGTGAAAATGTCAGCCTATTGATTAGTCATGGCTTGTTGATTGCAAGAATTCACTCAAAGGCTTGGTATTCATCATTCATTATTTGAGTGGTGTGGCGAGGCTTCTGAGTCAAATAACATTTTTACTTTTCCCTGATTGATTAATTGACCTTTTAAATGCTACTTCAAGCTTCTTTCCAAAACAAAATTCTGTACATGAGGGATAGTTTTCTTTTTTATGTCTTTTCTACTTAAGAGAGTTGGCTGTGAATTGAATAGTCAGGCCACACCTGAGGTAAATGAGACAACTGTAAATAATATCTCAAAAAGGAAAGCATGTTTGCAGAAAGTAGATATATACATATATAAATTTAAGAGAATGCCTTGGTTTAACAAGAAAATATACAATGTTATTCAGTGTTTCTGTAATCCCAGCTACATTTCCGTAACTGAGATAAAGACATATTTCAAATGAGTCCCCAGACATGCTGTAATTGTCCCCAGGGTCCTTTTTTTTTTGTCCTTTTCAACTTTCTTATATGATGCTTTTAGTTAACTGCTTAAGATAGTAGAAATCTCAAGGAGTTTATTCACAGGTATATTGCGCACTGGATAAGAACCCTTTTTTTTTCATACTTCTGCCTAGCCACGAGCTAGTGAAGAAGATTCATCCTCTGGATATTGTCTCACACCTATGGAAGATTCAAATAAATATAGGATTTCTAAGGAAACACTTTCTTTACAGTCACATTTGATTAAGTAACTTAGTTAAAGTTAATACATTATGAAAATGAGGCAATTATCAAATTGGTAAGTACATCCCAAAAGCATCTACCTGCTTTTTTTGCAGGTTCTCTTTACATACCTAATTAATTGTCTTAAATGGATCTACAGGTTCACCAGTCTTAGGCTACAGTTTCAGGTGCTAGCATCCTGAAAAATCATTAGATCCCTGGGACCCTCTGTCTGATATATGGACTGCTTTTCTGTCCTGCTCTGCATCAGTGGTAGAAAAGGAACTCTTGATGAATCGCTCACAATAAAATAGAGACAGATGGCAAGTCCTGCCCTATCCAAGGTAAGACTGTAAGGCCCTGCAATACCCTATCTTGGCTCAAAATAATACACATTTTGGGTCTCTCCATATGCACTGTTAGGCAGAGCTTCTGGAGAAAATATGGAGAAAAGCAGATCCCATAGTGATGATAGGATATAGTGGTAGAGAGGATGTTTAAATGCATTTTGGCATACTAGTTTCTTTGTAAAAATATTTAATACAGCTGATAAGAAGGCTTATGGGTATATTTGATTACTTAAATTTACATAAATAGTAAAGCAACATGTATAATAATGCATTACAAATCCCCAGAGTTCCCACCTACATTCCAGTTCTCACGCTTATTCCCATTTTCTATCTGCCTGGGGAAGAATATGTCTTGCTGTATAAGTAATCTGAAGACATGAAAGCAACATCTCTATTACGGACAACAGAGGCAGATTATCCTGTGACAAACCTGAATTATCACATCTTAAAAATTCCAGACCCAATTCTTACCAATTTAATTCATCAAATAGTTTAAGTGCTCAGGAAGGTAAATCAGTTGGGCCTTTCCTTTCCATTGTTTACATCATGGTGTAAGATTCTCCCATGGAAACTACTCTACATTGACAAGGAGTGCCTAAGTAACTAACTCTAGTTCCAAGATGCTCTAACTTTACTACTGACTTTTTGACATCTCTTTTTTCCTTACTCCATAAAAGCTTTCTTGTTGTATTTCTGTGATCATTTCATTCTTATTTCAGAGAATGAAATACATACATGTAGGCTGATGTAAGTTTATTTGTAAGACCCTTCTGTTGCTATAAGGGCAGTTAAATGTTTAGAGAAGCTTAATGGTAATACAAGTCTTTATAATAAGTCATTACAAGTATTCTAACTTAAAAGCAATTATAAATGCTACAAAAGTCAAGCCAGAGACAATTATGGCACTAATGTTTATTATGCTGCACTGAATTCCTAGGAAGAATACATTAAAATGGACAGTTTACATACTGCTCTGTTATTTTTCAGAATTTCCTGTACAAGAGGAACTGACTATATTTTCGAATTCTTCACAAAATCTTGGCTAATCATTTATCAATTGAGAAAACATAGGATGTTCAGAAATGAATACAATTCTAGACAGAATCCATTTATGGTGTGCTGGAAATATTTTTAAAAACTTGTTTACTACTGACCATAGCTAAAATGTTGTTCTTAAACTTCTTCAGTGATGAAAAGGGAGGTGGAAAGTCTGATAATTCAATTTCTTAAGAGATTCTTTCATTACAGAAGGCATGTGCAAGGACTGGGTCTGATTTCCAGATGCCACTGTAGAGTAACTAGATATAACTTTAAAAGAAGATTTTAAAAATAAAATTCTTCCCTATCAAGATCTGATCAGGAAAAAAAAATCAAAAATCAAAATCCCAAACTTATTCCTATGTCCCAGATTTTCATGGAAATGTGTTTGGTAGACCTGCAGGTAAGCTGTTGCTGCTGCTACTTCAGATGTCTGCTAGAGGATGCATTCATTAAGATAAATGGATTGTTATGTTTCTAGGAGTGTTTAGTTCTGCTATAAGAGAACATCTGTTTTCTGATAAATGTCCTTGCTTATATTTGTGGGCAGGTTATTTTATTTATGCATTTAAGCTTTGCTTCATTGTGTTTTTCAAAAGCATTTAATAAACACCATAACAAATTACCACAATTTAAAAGGACAGTAGCTTCTTTTTATTTTTTTAATTTCTTCAGTTTACTTCTTGATTTTTTCATTTTTTTTTTTATTTCTTCCACATTTTTTGATAGAAAAGGAAGAATGCTATGTGTCTTCCACAGCAGTCCATGATTTCACTCACTGTCTGTGGTTATGTCCCCAGTTAAGGGCTCTAACTTTGAAACTCCTATGAAGTTGTTGCTCAAGGAAGTTGACTGGAATTAGACACAAACAATGGATTGTTGATGAGCATGGAGCAGTCATTGAGTGCAATAGTGAGAGTGCAGGGATGGCATGGAAGTAAACATAGAGGGGGAAAGACCACCCAACTTTTCAGGACAGATAGGTGAGAGAGGAGACCTGACATTTTTTGCTGTCAGAACTCAGGGCCCCAAGAAGAAAAATGGTACAAGTTACTGTTGCTTGCTAAATGAATTAACCATGTTTTGTGCAAGGAGTTTAAGAATGATTTGTTATGGCCATTGATTCTACTTATTAAGGATTTCTTTTTACGAGCACCATGAGCACATACAGCACACATAATCAAAGATGATTTGTGAATTTAACTTCTCCCTGGTTAAGTTTACAACAGAACCATATACCCTGCAGAGGGAGACACATGAGTATAGAAATACTTAAAATATCTATGTTCATGTGTTGATTGGAATCACTACAGAATTAATATTTCGAGTGTTAAGAAAATATCTTGCTTGGCATTCAAGCAGCTCATTGCTAGCAAAATCTTATTTTCCCTTGTGTTAACTATAACTGGATAAAACATTCCTTTTGTTCTCTAAGATGATAATCATAATTTGTAAGTAAATGAATATTCTGTAATGGCTATAATATTTATGAGTTTAAAATTTACAATTTAAGAATGTCTTCCAATATCCTCTTTCAAACTAAAATTTCAACAAACATTCCCGTGAGAATAATAAATCCAAAGAACATTTGCAAGAAGTAAACACAAAAGGAGTAAACACAGCCAAGTCAAGTTCATTATGAGAACTCTCTAAGTACTTATCAAACAAACTTACTTATCATAGTAATTATTATTATTATAACAAACATTCCAGAACTCTTCTGAGATATTCTTTCAGATCCATACATCCTGCATAAATATCTGAAGTAATATTAAGTAAAATTTCTGAAGTAATATTAAGAAATTCTATTTCTTTTGTTTTTGGAATCAAATTCTGTAAAATTTTAAGACCTTCCAATTTTTAGAAAATAACTTTTTTTGTAAACTCCTTTGAGAGGATCTCACAATCCCACTTCAGACCTTTGAAACTGTGCATGGAAAAATGCCTTTAAGAGATGATTATGTTTCTTCAGTGAAGCTACATGCAGGGATCAATATTAGAAAATTGCCATTTCTATGCTGCTACCCAGACTTTTCAGGAAAATATTGTTAAGATCCAAAACATTAACTAAATATGAATGCATAAATCCAGTCTCACCAGAATTAAGGGCTGTATTGTATTGCAGATACATAGAACAGCAAAGGCTAAAGGAAATGTTAAATTTTGTCTCATTCAGTTCTGCAATTTAATCTCATTAAAACTCAAATTAAATTTATTTCAGTGAAGAAGATCCATGCATGAAGTCATGCTCTTCAAATGTTGTACCAATGACATGGTAGTGCAGTATGTACATGACTGAGTAATTGGGAGGTTGGGACAGAGCAGTTTGATGTCATAGTAAACTCTGATGTCATCACTACCAAGGGGATTCACAGTATTATACTACACAGCTGCCTCTTGCATCTAAATTATGTAAACTCTCCCAAACAATTTTAGATAATACTAATTTTTTTTTTTAACTCAGTGAAGCAGTTGTATCAGTCATTCTTATAATTTGCTTTGTGTATAGTCCTGAACATTAAGACAACTCTTCAGGGACTGATGATTGCTGTCCCTTAGTCAACAAGTCCTCATTTCAAGTACAAATGTTAAAGAGAAGTCTTTTCTAAGCCCCAGGAATAGTACTGAACACAGGAAAAAGAGAAAGAAAAAGAGTAATACCAAAACTTTTACTGTTATCTCAAACTAGAACAAAACTTCCCTGGAATAAAAGCAGTCCCCCTCAAAATACAGCATCAATGGACTTGGGGTGGCCAGATCACATTAAATATGTTATTTTCACACTCAGAGATTTCTAATACATTTGGCACGACCAATCTTTCCATGGTGCAGGTCTTAAAAAATTGCCTTGTAAACCTGAGTTTTTTTTCTCCTAGGCAGCTACCCTTGAGAGTTCCTGATTTGCTTTAGTCTGAGGCTGAATAACATTGGGCCAGTGAGACTCATTAATTTGAGCTCCAATAAGGAATAGTCCAATGTTTAAATGAAATCAACCATAAGTCAAATATGTGGCACTGCATTCTTTTTTTGGGAATCATCACCTGTGTTGAACACCAGACCTCAAACTACTGCTTCACTCAGTTGGTTCTGCCTCAGAAAAATCCCTACATTTTAGTAGCTTTGGGCACAGACAAAGACAGATCTGGTTCTTACCTCCTGTTCTTTTAACAGATCAACTATGTAGATTACTCCTATCAATGTTGTTGAGAGCAGGGCGCATATTGGCAGCATTTGTGTTTTTCTTATGAAATAGAGAAGTAAAGGAGTGTTTGCAGAAGCTGCCTAACATGTCACCTTCTCAGATCCATTACTATTTTCATTCCATGGTTTTGTTTAATATTTCCTAATGATTTAAAATCTTTTAATTTTGTTTTTCATTCATGGCATATTCCTTGAAGCTCAGAATGTATTGTATATCTCACACTTTCCACAATAACTCCCAAATTCAGTCATGAATATTAAAAAAAAAAAAAAAAAAGAGAAGGATCTCATGACTATTTTTGAACTCAAAGTAAAATACTCTAATGTGATTCTTAACGTATCCTTTGCAATTTTTGGTGTACACTGAAAACACTTGGTTTTATGAAAACAAACTGAAATGCATGGCATGTGACAATTAGGATGCATGGCCTATTGGGTAAAATACAAATTAAATCATCCTTTAGCTCAGTAGCTAGCCAGAAAAAGTCCCATAACCTATAAATTGGATCTCATAAATACGTAAAAAATGAAGAATACGGAAAATGAATAAGAGAAATCTCCAAGTAATTTTTCACATCTCAAAAAACCAGCAACTTCCTTGTGATGAATTATCAGGTACCAAAAAGACTGAAGTTAAATTCCTTGGACAATTTCTGTGCTTGTTAATATAACACTTAGTTTATACTTGAAAAAGTACAGAATCCCGAGTTGCAGTAATAAAAAAAAAAGTAAAACTAACTTTAAAAATGTTTCATAAATCTAATCTACACAATTCATTTTTTTTGTAATTCCTAGAAAAAAATCAACTACAATTCTTTTATTACTGTAGCATACACCTTTGACTTCAAACAAGAAGAAAACTGATTTTATTCAACCTTATTCAAAGATGTGTTTCAAAGACATGTACCACCACTGTGCTGAAAATAAACTACCCTAAATCAGTTAGTGTCAGCAGAGACTAGGGATACTTAGAGAAGTTATGTTCTTATTCTTGTTATAACTCTTATACATGCAAAAAAAAAAAAAAACAACAACAACAACAAACAACAACAACCAGCAAGAAGTTTGAGAGTTTTGGTTTGTTTTTTGTTGTTTTAAAAGCACTTATCAGAGAATCACAGAACTGTAGGGGCTAGAAGGGACCGATCCTTCAGCACCCTTGTCTAACAAATATTTTGATAATGTAAAAACACTGTCAGTACTATTTGGTGAGAGAAATCAAGTGTTATTACTAAACAGCTGGTTTATCTACAGGATAGAACTACAGAATTGGCCTCAGGTATTCAACTACTGAGAAGGGAGTGACAAAACACATAAATGTGGTGAGGGAAAATGATAAGGCAGCTGTACTGGTGAGAAGGTGCCTTAAGATATAATGATAGAAGACTAAATAAATAAAAATTAGAAAGCATAATAACAAAAAAAATCAGTTGTGTAGTTATCTGAGATTCAAAATTAGAGCCTGACAAACAGCTCCCATCCCAATTATTGAGTTGAGATACTCCAAGGAACACAATACAAGTCTAAGAGTCAGAAGATTAAAGGAAATCTGCCTTGTAATAATAAAAAATAATTTTTTGCAATTAGACAATTCAACTTCTTAGTTTTCTTCCAAAATTTGCCATTGGCTTATATGACTGTCCTCAGACTCTTGGGTCATTTTTTTTGTTTGTTTTTTTTTAACTCTCGCTTAGAAAGTCAGCCTCTGCAGGCGCTTAGTGCCATTCAAATCTGAAGAGAAGTCTCTGTTTTATCATTTTCTAGTTACCAAAAATTATACTGGTATCCCTGAGATGACTTACTCCTTTCATTGAGCTGGAAAGCAATCAAGTTATGAACTAAACTACCATCTGCAATGTGGTGAATGGGGAGCTGTAATCCTACAACTGTGAAACTTCAATGTTAATAGCTCTAATAGGTATATAATATCTCTATCCTTCTTTATTCAAGCTGCAGAAACAGAAAAATGAAGGAACAAAAGTGTGTTTGCTTTGGAAATAACTCACATTGGCATTTATAAATCTGAAGTATCAGACTTAGTGTCTGTCCACAGTTTGGCAAAACTCAATGGAGTAGATTAGCCCCAGGAAAATGAAAGGCTTAAAGTATAATTAATGCATTAAAGTCACTCAAAATTAGTCAATGACACACAATTATGTTTTGTAATTTGGTTTGTCCATATTTGGTCCATAAAATTAAACAGCATATTTGCTTAGAATGTCTGTAAAAAAAAAAAAAGCCCAACAGAACTTGTGTTCCACTTTGTGCTTAAAAACAAAAAGAAAACAGAAGTGTAGAATGAAATAACAATTTTGTGTTGTGCTCTGTGCAACACATGGATCCCACTTACCATTTGTTAAAGAGATCACGTGCTTGTGACTACTCACTTCCCAATCAGGAAAACAACATTCTGTGCAATACTAAGACCACAGAGGCAACTAAATCTAATAAAACAGTAGTAATGGGGGACTTCAACAGTCAGCACATAAACTGGTCATATGTCATATTGGGATGAGGTTTAAGAAGCAATTTCTTGACATTTTAAGCAATTGTTTCTTGGAACAGCTAGTACTAGAGCACACGAGGGGAGAGGTTATGGCCCTAAGTAACACGCAGAGGGTTATTTCAAGAACTATAACTGAACCACTAAGTAATAGTGCCCAAAACACAATTACGTTTAGATCCTTGGGGGAGGAAATGTACAATAACTTGACATTAAACTTTAGAAAGAAAAAAAGTGTTAAACATAGAGAGATTAAAAAAAAAAAGTAAAAGTAAATGTACCAAAACAGAAACCTCACTGCCTAAATTGAAAAGCAAATAGGAAACTGTAACCCTGGAATCTGCAACAAGGCAGCTACTCAGCCATTTTGCCTTAAGCATCTCTGAAGAGGCATGGCCTTAAACAGAACTGAAAGTAGGAAGGACAGACGCTATTAGAATGAAAGTCTCTATTACTGTGAAATCAAAGATGATATTTCTTAAGTGTTGACATAGCTACATCCATTTTTAATTGTGGCATGAGATTATTCATAGATCTTTGTCCAAATTGAGAAACCTCTACTCTTTAGTCTTTAATAATATATGTAACCTGCAAAATTGAGTTATACAGAGCATACATTGTATTTTTCTCATTAGTAAAAAAGTGGGATTTTTGACAGTCCTAATGACGGTTTGACTAAGTTTTCATTAAAGTTGTGTAGTTTTGCTATTTATTTCAGTGCAAACAGATTTAGGACACTGCAGTTTTCAGAATCCCATAAAAAACAATTTTAAGGGTTTTATTTGAATTCCTGATCTTGCAACCAAAAAGCACTCCAAGTCATACTCAGTTCCCTCATTCTCTCTCTCTCTCTCTCCTTTTGAATGAGATAGCAGGAAAAACTCTTCCAAAGGCTTTAGATTTATTTTAATGAAAGTTATTTTTACAACTAGAATATTTTTTAATATTGTATTTCAAAACAGGCAAAAAAAAAAAAGGAAGGAAGTCATACAGATGATGTCATTTGGGTGTGGTGATTTTTTTACTTTTTGATGAAAATAAGATTGTTTTATGATGATTAAACATATCATGTTTTTCTAGTTTCTTATCTCCACTACAACTCAAATTATAAAAACAGATAGGTTTTTATATCTTCTTTATGGTAAAAAAATACAAACAGACTAATAACTGCAAGAAATAAACAAAGCCATCCTTTTCTTTTTGGGCTGTTTTTATATCAATTTCCCTTTTTTCTTTTTTTTTTTTTTTTGGCCTTCTTTTAGCACTGTATTACTCATTGTTCTCTAATTGCTCACATTCTTCCCTTAGAAGAATCTGTCTATGTAAAGTCTAGTACCTCCATTTCACTTTCTATTTAAAGATTTAGTATCCAAATCCTAGTATTGGCCATTTTCTCTTTTTCTGTTTAATTTTGCTCCATTCTTTCTCTAAACTATGGCATTTCTAATAAATATGCACTTGAATGATGAGTGGTTCTACAGCAAAGAATAAACCACTTTAAAGGTAATGTTTTTCTTATCAGAATTTCCTTTTGTGATCTCTTTTGTCAACTAAAGAAATCGTTTTAACTGCAAATGGTACCACTAAATTTCTGGGAGTAACTAACATGTTAGAGATACTATCCACTTGACATGACAAATTGTTAGTTACCTGCTAGCACCTAACAGCTCAAAAGTGTTTCCATCAGAACAATTCTGTTCTACACAGTTGCTCAAACAGAAAACAAAACAAACCTATAAAACCAGATTGTGAATAAACATCCGGAAAGTAACCTCCTGACTACCAATATTTGTGAGCAGTTATCCTGAATTTCATCATAATGTAGCTAATCTGTACTGTGCTACTTAGAAATGTGATAATATACACTGTATTAAAAGGAAAAACAAAACTATATGTCATATCAAAAAGTAGAGTAGAGGAAAACAAATCCATCCATGTCTCAAGGTACTTTTGTCTTGACTTACTGAACACTCCATTAGTTTTCAACCACATACTAGGTGGTGGTTATCTACTGGGAATGTGGGAAAGATGCTCCAGCTTTTGTATTAATATTTCCCCTACAGGCTGAAAGGACAGTCAAAGTCCAGACAAGAAAAGATTGCATCAGGTTTTCACACTTAATCCTAAACTCAGGTCTTGTTGAGAAACTTATTTTCAAACTAATTATTTTTCCTGGGTCAGAAAAAGTAGGCGGCCTTCTGATGTTTGGGCATGAAAAGGTAAAACAAACATCACTCAGAGCAAATAAAACTATATCCTATATATTTTATATACATTTATATGTGTATAAAGAGAATGACTTTCACATTCATAAATACTGAATTAATGACTCCTTAGATTTACATGTATGTCATATGTTTACAACTATAAAAACCCTGCAATTGGCCTATTATTCATTTTTATGTGGTACATTTTCTTTAAATTACATTCAAGGAAATTGTTTGCAATTTTGATGTTGCAAAAACATGGTGTTTAGTTATATATATATTTCCATATTCCAGTCAGCACATACATCATTTAATAAATCAAGAGTATGTACTAGGCTAAGAATTTAAATGCTTATTCCATGAAGGACCATTATATATAGGAATCAGGCTTGTATATGTAGGTCCAGAACATATAAAATTAAATATGATATATTGTGGAAAAAAATGGGTGAAGCAAATACACAGAATAAATAAATTCTATAAATAAAACATATCAATTCAAGGCAAGAAAAGCATAGAACACTGATTATTCCAAGGATGTGCCCTGAGAGCACTGTACAATGAGCATTCAGGCAAGTACAAAATGCCTTTGAACAACTCAACTGAGTTTTTAATGTGTAGACTACATGGATAGCATTTTTCAGAACAATGACTTCAGATACACAAGAACTAGACCCAATTAAGGTAATTAATTTCTTCTACCTACCTATACAGAAGCAATATGGTGTGTGTTTAAGATTAAATGAATGGTCACTTGAAGTCAATAGCAGTTCACTCACGTAAAAATGATAGCCTACTTTCAAAATTTTACATCTTAAGTGGGATTTACAGTGCTGCCTGCAGATAAAGCGCTCAGGTTTTAATTTCTTTTAACCACGTAATTTCAAATATTTATGCTATACAGGTTTATATTAGGTAGCTTTCTCAAGGAAACATGACCAGGAGGCCAAGAAGGGAGCAGACAGGCGTCTGATGAAGAGCTGCTGAAGGAACAGCAGGAACAGTGGTAGGGCCAGGCAAGGAGAGTGTAGATTCATACCGTGTGAAGATATATGTGGAGTCCAAAGCTGAGAACAGTCTTGAAAAAGATACTGGAGCTTGGCTAAAAATGTGGGACTATGTACTGGAGAAAGGAAAGTGGAGGACAATAGAATTGATAGTGTCAATAGCTTGCAAAAAGTTACAGTTTCAAAATCAGCTACAAAAAGCATCAAGTTGGAGAGATGGAGGAGCAACAGATCTACCTTAGGACAGGTCAGCCTTTCATAGTCCCAAGAAGTTTACCACAATCAGCAGCAGAGCAGAAATGGGTCCAGGTCATCTCTCAGAAATACCCAGACATCTTCTCTTCAGCCCTGTATCTATACATGATACTCTTTCTAGTTCCTTCCTGCCACCAGCTGAGCTCAGACCTATTTATTACTATCTGTGTTTTCCTGTTATATTTAAAAAGACCACTTTGTGTTATAAGAGATCTTAGTAGCAGGTGGGGCTGGTGGTTGAATGAAATTAATAGGCTATATCTTATCAGCATCCATTAAAATATACTTCCTTGTCAAATCAAGATTATATTCTAGGATTCCTATAGTCTGTCACAATAAGTGCAGGTGAAACCTAAGTAACAAAGCATATGCACATAATTCCACAGAACTGATGATTCACATAACGAACAACAATCTACCATTGTTAGAAATCAGTCATTTTGCGCAAATGTTGTGAACCCAGAAGTTTTATCCTTGCTCAGGAACTCTGCTTGCTGTTAAAATAATAGCAGAATGGAGTTTGCAATTAAAAACCTAAATGCGATAGCAGTTCACCATCGAGAAGATATACAGAAGTTATTTTCAATAGCAACGAGATTATGCTATTGCGATTGAGAAGTTAGGAAGCAATCTCTTAAAGCTGCTAAATGTTAAATGATTTGTATTTTAATTCTATTCTGAACATCTCTAGTGCTATATAAAAGCAAATGCACTGAAAAATCAGTGTTATCCAACTGATGTACAGACATCAGAGCAATGCTATGAGGATAAATTGATATTAAATATCCCTCAAACACTGCACTGAAAACTGATATAGAAATCTTTCTGAGACTAGAGCAATATTGTCTTCAGAGCAAGAGTACAGTGCAAAGTAATTACATATGAAAATGTCCACTGTGCACTAGACAATATGTAAACCACTGTGCTTTCACTGAGTAGAATGTATTCAACAGACTAATGAAATAGAGGGCTGAGGAAATAAACCAACATGTGACAGAATAATTAAAGATTATTATAGTGCAAACATACTGGGGAAATAAATAAGGATTAAACAGCTGGCCTTAATTCTGCTGCACAATCATTTAAGGCTGAGATTCTGAACTCAACGTGCTTTTAACATATTGAAGCGTATATACAAAAGTGACACAAACACACACTGCAGACTATATACAGCTGTAATGGCCAATAACATACAAAATTTTTAAAACATAACATAGATCTCTTTCTATGTCAAAGCAAGATCGATTTTATCTATGTCACTTCTGACAGACATTTGTCTGTTTCTTAAAGCTTTCAGTGATGGACGTTCCTCCCCAGGCAATCTATCCGAACCTTTCCCTCACTATCCTCCCTGTTCAAAAATTTTTACTAAGATCTAACCTTCATCTTCCTCACTGCAATTTAAATTCCTGACTTCTTTTTTCTATTCATCACAAATATGGACAACAGATTGTTCCCTGAATCTTTACAGCAGCGTTCTGTGTATCTGGAGATTGTTATCTTGTCACACTCTGTCCTCTCCTCCTTAGGTGAAGCAATCCAGTTCACTCACTGTGTTCTCCAAGGTCATGTTTTATAAACATCTGAGTCTTCTTGTTATAATCCTCTGACTAGCTCTAAGTGGCCCACAAGTTTTATGAAGAGTGGTACATAAAGTTGGATCTAATATACTTGCTACAGACCACAAGCTGAAAAGTACTGTTCTAGTCAAAAAGAGCAAAGAGTTACTTCACATTTAGAGATTAAATAAAAAATGTCTCAAAGAAGTTAACTACTACATGCTGATTTTAATCTTGCAGATTTATTTCTAGTAGGGTGGGGTAGATTACAACTCAAACTAAATAAAATATTTTTCTTCTGAAACTGAGCTTTCTTAGTCACAGTTACTGGTACATTACATAATTGTAGAGTGAAGCACATCACCAGTGAGATATCATTTACTCAAGCACCTTCTTTTCTTTTGTTCAAGAATGGCAGCTGCAGTGAATGGAATTATAGTTGCACTAAAAAGCTTCTGGCTATTGAGCCATGTTAACTGTCACGTCAAGTGAATCCCTTCAATCAACATAATAAAATATGTTAGTAAAATTCTGTATGACTAATTCATTGTAATCTATCAAATATGATGGAAGTATTAGGATGGAAAAGTAATGTATTCTTTACATTATTGTTACCAGTCACAGCGGTTTCAAGAAGAATGGAGAAACAACAGGGTCGGTTGTAAGCTGAACTACACAAATGTACACTCTTTGCTGGGTAAGGAGCTGGCTGGAAGGCTGGGCCCAGAGAGTGGTGGTGAATGGAGTTAAATCCAGCTGACGACTGGTCACGAGTGGTGTTCCCCAGGGGTTGGTGCTGGGGCCTGTCCTCTTCAATATCTTTATTGATGACCTGGATGAGGGCATTGAGAGCACCCTCAGTAAGTATGTAGATGACACCAAGCTGGCAGGAAGTGTTGATCTGCCTGGGGGTAGAGAGGCCCTACAGAGAGATCTGGACAGGCTGGATCTCTGGGCTGAAGCCAATGGGATGAGGTTCAACAAGACCAAGTGCCGGGTCCTGCACTTTGGCCACAACAACCCCAGGCAATGCTACAGGCTTGGGGCAGAGTGGCTGGAAGGTTGTTTGGAGGAAACAGACCTGGGGTATTGGTCGATGCTCGGCTGAGCATGAGCCAGCAGTGTGCCCAGGTGGCCAAGAAGGCCAATGGCATCCTGGCTTGTATCGAACAGTGTTGCCAGTACGAGTAGGGAAGTCATTGTCCCTCTGTACTCAGCACTGGTGAGGCCCCACCTCGAGTACTGCATCCAGTTTTGGGCTCCTCACTGCAAGAAAGACATTGAGGCCCTGGAGCGTGTTCAGAGGAGGGTGATGAAGCTGGTGAGGGGTCTGGAGCACAGGCCTTAGGAGGAGCAGCTGAGGGAGCTGGGATTGTTCAGTCTGGAGAAGAGGAGGCTCAGGGGAGACCTTATTGCTCTCTACAACTACCTGAAGGGAGGTTGTAGTGAGCTGGGGGTCAGCCTCTTCTCTCTTGTAACTACGACAGGACAAGGGGGAATGGCCTCAAGTTGCGCCAGGGGAGATTTAGGCTGGACATTAGGAAATAATACTTTTCTGAAAGAGTGGTCAGGTGCTGGAATGGGCTGCCCAGGAAGGTGGTTGAGTCACCGCCCCTGGAGGTGGTCAAGAAACATTTAGACATAGCACTGAGAGACATGGTTTAGTGGGGTTATTGGTGGTACGTGGATGGTTGGATTGGATGATCTTGTAGGTCTTTTCCAACCTAGCTAATTCTATGATTCTATAAATGTACACTATTTGAGGATTAACTAAAGGTAGACTTAGGTAAGAAGGAATTTGGTATTAGGAAAATAGAGGTACTTCCTGTTTGTAAAAGCAAATCTGTGCACAGAATTCCAGGCAAATAAAGAGCATGTACTTTCTGAAACAAATAAATGTGTTACAGTACTTTGGATAGGACCAGCACTGTGTACTAAAGAATTACTCCAAGCCTTCAATAAATATTTACTCTGCTGTTTAATAAAGACTGAATAGCCCTTAGAAGTTGATGGTCACATAATCATAAGTAACATGAAAATCAAAGAATGGTTTAGGTTGGAAGGGGCCTTTGAGATCATCTAGTTCCAGCCCTCCTGCTATAGGCAGGGACACCTCCCATTTGACCAGGATGCTCAAAGCCCCATCCAGCATGGCCTTGAATGCTCCAGGGAAAGGGCATCCACAGCCTCTCTTTCCACAGAGGTACACAGCCCCCACTTGCAGAAAAAGGCTATTTCTTTTCTTTTTCAGGATAACTGAGATGAATATTGGAGAGAACAGAGCTGCAGAACAGCTCAGAATCACTGAACTAAAAAAGATCACCTTTCCTTACTTCTTACAGATGATTTATCAGTGACATCAGAATAATTGCATTTCCACACTATCTTTGTCCAACCAATTCCTCCCCAGATTTCCAAAGAGAAGCATCTCCAGATTGGCATATATTGACTGTGCAACACCAGAGATGGGGATCCCTTGTTTCCAGTCATGCTGCTGCTTTTTAAGCCAGAGGGTTTCCACAAGCATCAGCTGGTGGCTGGGATACATCAGCACAGTCTGCATTTAGTGTACTGTTTGTGATTGCCAGTGATCTGGGTCCCTTGGGACCCTGTCTCTGGCTGTGTGGATGCTGCACCTGCCAGCACTGCAGTCACCCTTACCTTCCCTCACTGAGCACCTCACTTTCTACTACTTAACAGAAGCAAGTTATCTGAAAGTGGTAGCTCTGCATTCATATAGCTTCACACTCCCATTTCTCTGTGCTGAGATTTCTGCAGTTTAGTAAATGTGGTTCTTAGCATGATGTTATAAAATGACCTGCATGCTCAAACCGTAGAGGGGAATAGGAGCTAATAACGTGATGCACAGTCAATAATGATGGAGATGGCTTCACCTCCCTTCCTGGAGCATGTATGCTGTTGTATACGTCCTTAGGAATTCTCTTTTTTTTTTAAAAAAAAAAAAGACCTTAATCATATGAAACTGGGCTACCTTGATAAATTTCTTGATAATTAAGCAATCTGGTACTTCATTCTTTGCTTGTATTTGCAGCGGAGGGCTTTCACTCACCCAAGAATACAATAAAGCTAAAGACAAGAACCTGATATAATCTGTAAGTAGACTGTTCTTTTTTAAAAGAACTTTTTAGGAAGGAAGCATGCAACAGTCTAGAGATATTGATGTGTGCCAAACATCAGTTTAGCATACAGTTGAACTGCTAGTAGAAAAAAATTATTCTACCCTCTTTGGTTTTGTTTCTAGTTGAAGAAGGTCCGTCTTCGTGGTCTCTAAAATGTGCTTTCTGGTTGAAATTACATTAACTCCCTGATATATGTCAGGAGTAAAATGTTTCAAGTAAATATCTCCTTTGTTTCCATTTTCTGATATTCAAATCACATCACTGATTGGTCATTGGGTTTATGAATTGGATTATTTTCAAATGAATATAAATTATAAGCAAATCTCTAGTACTAAACTGGATATGCTTTGGCTGCTAACGGATGTACAGTTTGCAGAAGGTGCCAAGAATTAACATCAAATAACCTCCCAGCACCTCACTCCAAATTCATCATCCAAGATGCATGGACTAGCAATTGGTTTAAGTATAACACAGAAACATAGAATGGCTTAGGTTGGAAAGGACCCTAAAGATCATTTAGTTCAGGGCATGAGACACATGGGAAATTGGACTGCCAGTGAATTCATTGAGTTCATGTCTGTTGCAGCCAGTTCTCCCTTCTCATTTATCAGATGGGTATGCTCTCCTTTGTCTGTCTCTTCTAATCAATGTAGTTATAGAATTTCTTGTTATTTTTCCACACCCTTCACAAGTTTAATTCCACCTGCACCTTGGCTTTCCTGATCCCATCTCTGCATGTATGAATGACATCTCTGTATTATTCCCAGGCCTCATGTTCCTGCTTCCACTGCCAGTACACATCTCACTCTTCCCTCACTTTGACCAGCAGTTCCTTGCTCAGCCACGCTGGTTTCCTGCCTCCTCTACTTGATTTCTTATGCCTGGGATGGAGAGCTCTTCTGTTCTCAGAAATACATCCTTAACAAGCTTCCACCTCTGTTCTATGTCCCTAAGGACAGTTTCCCTTGAGATCCCATCCAACAATTCTTTAAACGGGTGATAGCTACTCTCCTGAAGTTCAGGGCCCTGACTCTGCTCTTTGCCCAGGCCCATATACTTCAAAATCATGAACTCAACCAGGGCATGGTCACTGCAGCCCAGACTGACTCCAATCTTAACCCCTTTAATGATCTCCTCTGCACTTGTGAGGACCTGATCCAGTAATGATTCACTTCTGGTTGGTTTGTCCAATACCTGACCAAGGATGTTATCTTCAATGGATGACAGTAGTCTCCTAGATTGCTTGCAGCCCACTTTGTTGCTTTCCCAGTACTTAGAGGGATTTAAAGAGATTTCGATCATGATTATGTCTTCTTCAATTCGTAACATTAAAATAAATCAATACTATAATAAAATATTAGGAAAGGCATAAAAATTACACTTCTGAAACAAGTATCTATTAAAGATGCTTAAGCAGTATATAGAAACACAATCTATTTTAACTCTGGTTTATGAAACATTTTCATTGCAAGTCCATAAACCTGGCTTCACTATTTTTCTGTGGTTCTTAAATTACGTTTCTTCATTGGCGTCAGTGAGTTGTGAAAGACGCTATAAACTATGAAAGGAGACATGCCTTGATTTAGAACCCTGATCTTAGTCGCAAGATACTTTACTAGCCTCAGTGTCTTATTGCAACATGAAGTCATGAACTTCTAATAACAAAATAAACTGAAACATCAAGACAGAAACAAAATGCATATGATGAATATTAAAAAAATATAGTTCAACATATTGCTCTAATCTTCTGATAAATAAGGCCCTTATAAACTATGTATCTGAAAGATTTATTTATCTGTGAAATGAGCCACCTCAGTGTTTGTGGGATCTGCCTAGTTGGGCTTAAGAGACTGATGTGTTTCTACACAAGAAATTTGGTTGAATTGTCATGTCTGAGACATTTGCAGGGATAAATCTCAGATGAGGAATACTGTACAAAAGAGGAAGCTTGGAAGAATGATGATGGATGTATTTAGGAACTGTGGAGTCCATGAAGCAAAGTCAAATGGGGACCAATATGCTCTGTGCTGTTGTCCTTTGATTGCAGTTTATCACATACTGATAATTTTAAAAGTATTTTAAAAAACAACAACAACAAAAAATCACAATTGCAATTTACTGCAAATCACAAAATGATGTTGTGATACCAGGTAAAACAGAGTTTTGTCAGAGTCTTCTGAAGTAAAAACCAATGGCAATTCCTCCTTAAACAGCAACACACGATCCTGAGAAAAGTCAGCTAGGTGACTGCTCTGTCATCTTTAGTTGAACATGCAAAAATGTTAACAGAGCCCTTTCTACTCCTGCAGACCCTCAAGTACAAGAGCTTTGCCCCTTTTGACCCAGAAGGAAGAAGTAGTATGCAGAGTGCCAGGAGTTCAGTAAAGTACTTCATTGAAACCTAGTCAATTAAGGGCTTTAAATGTCAAAAATAATATTTTTAACCCAATCTACAAACCAGTCAGTGAAAAGAGTGAGCAAAGTTAATAATATCCAGTCACATATAGTTAATAAGCTATGGTTCTTCAAAGAAACCTTTCATTCTACTTTTCAATGCTAAGAAAAAAAGCAGAGCCTGTGTAGTAAAGGGTCCTGCTGAAAACAAGGAAGTCAGTGTGCACAAGCACACTTCATTTTTAGAATATAAGTGATATTTTTTAAAAAGTTAATGTTTCCAAGCAACAGGGTTTTTTCAATAATATTTCTCATTTGAAAATGCACTCCTAATGATAATGTCAATTAAATTAAATCAAAGTGATTTTTCAACTGCTTTAAACTTTGTGTTGCTCTTGCAAGTGTTCCTGCAAGTTGCTGGTTGTTTCTGGACAAATCCCAGCCCCACACTGGTGGCTGCAACACTTGTCCACATCTCATCTTTCAAAGTTTGTTGCATGCAAATGGAAGGAATGGTTAATGGTGTTCAGAGAAGGCAATATACAAATTCCCATACCATGTATGAGAAACAGAGTTAAGTAATTTCTCCTTTCCCTATTTTTGGCACACTTTGATGGAGTCATTTTTCTTGATGTATTATTCAGTATTCTGAAGACTCCCAGCCATAGCATGGTTTCTCTTCTTTGACAGTAAGCTTGGAAAACGACACGCATAACATTCAGATCAGGAGACCAAGTGACACAGCAAGTAGTCTTACAGCTTTGACCTTCAACTCTTTCCACACTGACTCACACATCACATTACCCATCAGAAAGCACTTTGCTGACAAAAGCTGCTTTTCACGTACAGGAAAAGTGGTGAAACTATCCTAGGTAAAAGGACTTTTTTTTCTTCCCCTATGATGAGGGCCAAAAAAAAAAAAATCAACCAAAAAAGAGAACAGTTTCTCAGGAAGTATCTAATTTTTGACACAGTTCTATTTTCTGCCAGATGTAATGGGGGAAAGGAAAGTGGAATATTTAAAAGCAAACTTGAAAATTGTCATTACATTGGTTTGATGACCAGTTAGTCAGCAAGTGACCTAATTTGCTCCCTCAGACTTCTTCCTGCTTGATATCACATGAAAAGGCCAGTATGTTAAAATGTGCATCTCAGTACAGGCCTATATTACAATGTGACATAATGTAAAGTTGAAAGGAAGTCCTTTGAGCTTCTGCTAAAAACAATGTCCTCATATTTCAAATATCTGCTAACAAAGGTGCCTCAGAAGTCACACTATTAACTTAGCAAAGGCACTAGCACCTTACTGATATAAATAGTACCCCTTATTCTGTCCTTATCTGGCTCTCGGTTTTAAACATTTTTTGTTTCCTGCCTGACCCATATGAAAAGGAAAGAAATCACTCATCCAAACACAATTAACTTTTCTTTGTTACAACAATGAAAGACTGTGTCAGATCCATAATTGTTTTAAACTGGATAGAGACCCACTGGCCTCAGACTAACAACTGCTGAACAGGTAGCCCACACTGTTTCACAGGTCAGCTTCCAAAGATACTGTTCAGGGCCATATTCTGATGCTACTTGTTCTACCAAAAAGAGAGAATGATTCAGCTGAAGTCACAGTTACTTTTCATGGATAGAGTTAAGACTTACCCAGCATCTTCAGTTTTACTCAGAGGTTAAATTCCACTGATTCAAAGCCAGCAAGGAATCACTATAAGAAAGTGAAAGGAAACTGTAGTAGAAAAAAAAACAACACCATATCTCATCCTCTTGGAGATTTTCCAAGAGTTTTATGTAATTTCTTATTTGTCCTTCCATCAGGTAGATAAAGCAAGATTGAGACTTGCACATGTATTCTTCCATATGTCTTTTCTTTACAAAGAGTGTTTATTTAATTGAAAGAGGCAGGGATGGGTTTGAATGCAGGGTTGAAGGAAAGCTTGCAGATTTCCATGGAGAACCGTACGCATGCATGCATAGGTTAGGCTGAAAGGCAGCAGAGCAGCCAGGCAAAAGGGAGACCTCTATCCACAATTATTTGATTAACTGCCTCTCTGCACCCTCTCCCTGCAAGGTTTCACTGATGTCATGTGCATGTCAGAAGATACCTTTCCTGAGAGAAAGATGGAGATGCGGGTCCTACTCCTCCAGCTTACCATACTCTTTTCATTCATTCCTACACTGCAGGAGTTGGGGAAACTCCTCCATGAAAAGTCCCCGCTGAGTAGTGATCAAGAGGCAAAGGATACTCT
Organism: Numida meleagris; assembly: GCF_002078875.1. Taxonomy (NCBI): domain Eukaryota; kingdom Metazoa; phylum Chordata; class Aves; order Galliformes; family Numididae; genus Numida; species Numida meleagris. The sequence continues at coordinate 18,060,735 of NC_034415.1, read as the reverse complement.
CTGCTTATTGTCTTTCATTTAAATTGATATTGAAATTCAGTATATCAAAACACAGCTGAATTCTAAACAGGCCATTATCATAGAGATAGCTCCTAAATCTTGGGCCCAGTCCTTTCTAATTCAGGGAACCTTAACTGAACAAAATATGAGTAAAGAACCTCAGCGTCTACATAAAATCCAGTAAAGAGCCAAGTCCTTAGCAGGAGATGCACATTTAATGTCCATCTGAGGCTTGTCTCTCACTGTCACCAGCCACAAGGTGTCATCCCAGCATCTGGCCAAAGTGAACAACAACTACAAAAAAAACCAAACCAAAACAACAACAAAAAAAAAACACCACAACCCTGAACAAGCAAATCGAGCAATTTTATGTGGAGGAAAAGAACTTTAGCTGGTAGGGTCTGGTGCTGATTCAGGAGTTTCAGGGAAAAGGAGGTGAAAGCAGCCAAGGAAGAAGTCTATTTCATGCTGTTATTTGGTACCAAAATACTCAATGGCGTAATGGACTACAAGGGAGTATTTTATGGCATAGCAATACATATGTTCTGTAAAACAAAGAAAGCTACTAACTCATTTTTGCCCCTAGACTTCCCATAGTTAAAATACATTATTCCAGAATGACATGATTTAGCACTGGTAGAACAGGAGAGTGTTAGAGGAATTTACAGAGGTCTGTATCAAAGTTATGCCATCTTCTGAATAGTGCATGTGGGAGTTTCATTGAAGGGAGTTGCAGTGGAATTGCCAAGCCACAGCCTGAGCCAGTACATGAACACCTGAGTTCCCAGAGCGGGCAGGGGGAGCCTAGATCCACCCTTCCTTCCTCTCCCCTGTCTCAGCAGCGCCCCAGCTGTGCTTCTCGGAGCGCATATGCTCTCAGAGCACACAAGCGGACTCTGACCCTTCCCTGTCTCGCTCTCTTCCACGCTTCTGGTCTCCGTCTCCTTGGTGTAGCCACCAGGGTTTGAACAAGGCGGGGGCTGCACTCCTCAGCTTTCCTCCGGACTGTTGCTGGGAGGGGTGAGTTAATTCCTTTTTCTTTAATATCTTGTTCTATAGCACCTGGATCTTAAACAAAGGCTCAGTCATTGCCTTTGATGGCTTACAGGAGTACTTCTCAATCATTTTATTTTTCTGTGTTTTGCCAATGACTATTGGTGAGTCTTTTCCAGTAGGCTGTCAAGCAACTTCAGGAAGCTGGGGGGAGTGGGGGGGGGGGGAAGAAAGAAAGATAATGCAATCTAAGCAATCTCTCACTTTCCCCTGGCATATCCAGGAGTGGCTTTTCCTTGCAGTCAGTTATGTGTTTATCTTTTCTTCATTCACCCTCTTCTAAAAAACAACTTCTCCATTGAGATCCAAAAGCTCTTAACTCCACTCAGTTAATACCTCATTATATACTGGAAAAATGTACTGTGTATAGTACCCACTAAACTCTATGTGCTGTTTGTTTCTAGGAGTAGAAGATGAGGCAGAGAACTACAGATGAAATCTTGGACCCATTAAAGCCAAGAGGAGTTTTGCCATTGACTTGTACGGGGTCACAGTCTTGCCCTGAGTCTTCTATTTCCATCTTGTACAATGTCAGGCAGCCTGTCAAAGCTGATGCCTAGGTTGACATGATCAGATACAAATTCACCAAATCTAAACTGTTGGGATCTGCACAGAGTTTAGGCCAGAGAAAACAGCCAATTTTAACAAAAACACACTCATATGTTTACAAAATGATGTAAGTCACTTCTAGTAGGATTACATGTTGAGAATACATCTAACAGCTTTACAGTCAATTCAGTTTTGCAAAATGATATAAAGTAAGCTGAGCTGACAAATTGTGAGCTATGAAACCTAATTTCTTTCATACAAATTCTTCACAATACATCCACCATGATTATACTATTGTTACCTTCAATTTACAACAAAGCAGCATGAGGTTCTTAATCTTTCATAGGAACAAGCACTAAGCATGCACAAGTAATAAGAACAGTAATATCTGCAAAGGTTTGGAAACCATGAACATTATGTCAGCACATCTGTGCATCTTGTTTGGACATAGAAATTAATCACCTGGAATTGACTGACAAAGCAAGGGCAGTTTTCAGATCCTTTGTTCAGCATAATAAACAGTTGTAATGAATACTTAAGCTCAGAATGTTTTACACAGTTCCCACATCCGTTGGAATTACTACTGCAACCTCTCAGAAAACACAAAGCTGAAAGCACATTGTGCCACTTGTTTTCCAAACAACAGATTAACTGTTATCCTCTTTTGAGGATAACAGATCTAAATGCTGTAAGCAACATCAACAATAACAATAAAACAACTGTAGAAATTATAAGAGCAAGAGAATCTTCAAAATCTTAAGTTTTCAAGTTGTAAAGGTAAACAACAGATATAATTGCTTTAAACCCAAGAAAGATAGCAGTCACGCTCTTGTCATAAAGAAGGAATTGCTCACCACTTTCCAAGGATCAGGGCTCATCAAGTACTCCAAAGGAGACAACCTCCAAGCAGAAATTCTTCCCTTGTGACTGCCAGCCCTTAAATGAGGTTAGGGAGCGGTACACCCCTTCAAGTCACACAGGTGAATTGCTTCCACTTGTGCTCCCAGGTATGGCTATGCCCCTTCACCAGGTGCTCAATCACTGGTTTAGGCCATGATCTAACAGTTCTCATAGACAAGTAGTGCTATATTTTAACATTTTAATCTACCTCCTTCTTTACCACTGTGAATGAGCAAAATAAAAACAGGCATTCACCAAAGCATTCGACAGAGCAGCTCTGAAGAAAGGCTAAATTTTACAGGTTGTGTCAGTGTAGGACATTCTAATGAAGTTCCAAACTTCAATGTGATTCAATGTGTTTCACCACATATACAGCCTCAATTAGCTACTGGACATGGTCCTGTTGGAAAAAGCTACAGCCTGAGGTAGGGGTGAATGAATGGGGTCCTGAACTGAGGAGGGTCTGTGAGGTTTGGGCCTACTGCCAATAAAAAAATCCTTACAATGCTGAGAGACTAAAAGCCTGAGCGTGCTCACATTTGTCTACCTATTAAGCATGAGTAATTGACTTCCAATGAATGCAGTTGCATGAGTGTAAAAGTAATGCAACAGTGAATAATCTCTCCATAGGATGAGGAAAACTGCTAGTATAGGGAATAATAATCCCCCACTGACAGTGCCTGTATTTTTAGTGCTGAACTTGTGTTGAACCTCTCTCAAGGTTACAAAATCTTCTTGTAACTTCATGTGCATGCCTCTGCTTTTGGTTTCTGGCCTGAGAGCAGAGATGATCAGTCTAAAGCATGCATGTCCAACATGCAGCTCAGGACAGCTTGCCTGCCCCACACCATCATGGTGGTGACTCTTTTCCTCCAAGCAGCCCAGCCCAGCCCCAGGCACCACTCATCATTCAGCAACAACCAAATCATCAGCATGCAACTGGCATGACCTCAGCTGAAACCAGGACAAGGTGAGGGTGCAGGGCAGAACTAGCTCCACCTCTTTTTCCTTTCCACACAATCAGTTTAATTGAAAACTGCATGTATTATACATTACATGGCCTTGTGTCACTCAGTGAGTAAAACACAGTGATTACCAATAATATTTCAACCAATCTAATGTCATCTCAAAAGGAAACAGAGCCCAGAAAAAGAAAAATTGTGGATGAAGGAAGAGCGTTCAACAAAAAAAATGGACAGATGAGCACTTTCTGTCAGGACAAATAATATGAAACAATGCATGATTTGTAAGGAAATGGTGTCATTTTCAAGGATTATAATTTGAAAAGACACTATGTGCAAAAACGTTGCCAAATTTGATGCATATGAAGGAATATTTTGTAAAGGCAAAATAGTGGAACTGAAAGAAAGTGTCACCTCTACAATTTTTTTTAAAAAAGTTACAAAGTAATAGACAAAAGCTAGTTATGTGGTAGCAAATCTGACTGTAAACAAATCAAAATAATTTACTGATGATGAGTTTACTAAGCAATGCATGGAAAGTATGGTAGACATAATTTTTCATGACAAAAAAAAGATTTTTCTAAAATCAGTTTGTCTCACCAGAATATAGACAGGTGAACTGAAGAAATCTATTGAGAAAAATTTGGAAAGGAAAGCTGCAAATTTCAAGTTTTATGCTTTGGCGATAAATAAAAGTACTGATGTTACAGATGTGGATCAGCTCAACATTTTTATTAGAGGTATTGCTAATGAAAATAACATCACTGAAAAAATGGCTTCTTTGGTGACATTAAGAGACACAAATAAATCTCTTAATTTGTATGAACTAGTAAAAAAATACGTTAATTTTCTTTAACCTTTGTCAACGTATCTAGTATAGCTACTGATGGCACCTTGACAATCATTGGTAAAAAAAAAAAAAGGACATAGAATTAATAGAAGATGATGCAGTAGCTACCAGCAACTCATGTTTGATGAAATTTCACTGTACATCAAGAAAATCTACATGCAAAAGCTTTGAAAATAATCAAAGCTATGAATTTCATGAAGTCCAAGGGATTGAGGAATCCCAATTCCAGGATTTCCCTTAAATAGGGATGCTGATTATGGGAACATCATGGACATAATTTACATTTCTGAAGTAAGGTGGCTAAATCAGGGTAAAATTTTTTAAATATTTCAAGTCATTTATGGAATCAAAAGGAAAATTTGTGCCAGAAAATGAAGATTAAAAATGGCTCATAGATTTAGCGTTTTTGGTGGATTTGATGACTCATTTAAAATGAGGTAAACATTCATCTTCGAGGTGAAAATCAACTTATCTGTATGATGTTTCAAACCATAATAGTGTTTAAAATGAAACCTAAATCATGGCAAGCACAGGTTATGAAAAATAATTATATGCATTTTGATACATTGTTTATTCAGTCTTGTGAACAACAAGAAATACACAGCCTTTCTTTGCATTTTGAAAAGGAAATTTGGGAATAGCTTTCAAGACTGCAAAAAAAAAATTTTGAAATATTTGCAACTCCATTTTCAGTCAGCATAAATACATTATCTGCAAATTTTCAGATGGAATGTGAAATTGCAATCAGATATTCAACTCCAACATTTGATAATATCTCTTTACCAGACTTTTATAAGCCCTATCTTACCAGAGAAAAATATGTCCCACTTCACAATCACACCTTATTCACATCATCCCTTTTGGATGTAAGCATGCTTGTGAACTACAGTTTTCAAGGATTAAGTACAGGAAGAGTAAAATTTTATCAAAAATCTTTGACAAACACCTTGAGAACACATTAAGAATTGTAACCACTTCCATCAAACATGAAACATTAGTTTCACAAAAATGAGGTCAAATATCCCACTAGTTTTACATTTTTGTTGCACTGTTGTCTTTATGTATTAATAAAAAAAATATATTGAAAGTTATGTTACTTATATATATGGTTAATGTATATTATATATACACATATATTAACTATATTATGCACAGTTAATGCCCAGCACAATTCTTCTTCACTCTGTGTGGCCCAGGCAAACCAAAAGGTTGGACACCCATGGTCTGAGGACTGTTCTCATAGTGTTTCCCACTTGGAAGAGAGAAGAAACATAGGGAACTTCATATACATGCCTGTTTTCAGATTACTTCTAGTCCCATTTCCAAACCTACAAGGCCTACTGAAAATTCCTGCAGCTGAGAGCAGCCTCTTTCACCTCTCCCCACCTCACATGTCAGCCACTACTTCAGCATCAGCCTGGCCCCAGGACACCTGGTGCTATAGTGAGTTGCCTTTTTATCTAGGTACTAAAAGCTATTCAATACTTCAGCTGTGTAGTTCACATTGGAGAGGACTTGTTGGTTTCAAACAGCCACTGATTAATGTTTACTGCACAACTTTAATTTTTCTTCTACCTGGCCTACCAGCATTTTCCTTTCAAGCATGTTTTCTGATCATGCTGCTGGCCTCAGTGTCCAGAATACTGCTAGAGGCTGAGGCCAATGTAATTATCGCTGCATGCTATATCAAGCACATGTTCATTATCACTGTTTTGTTCATTATCACTTGATGAGAACCAATTGATTTTATAGCACAAACTAAGACATGATACAAATGTCTCTCAATGGGAACAAGTGTTCGGTGAATTATTTTGCTGATTAATAAATTGAGTTTCAGGAAACTGTGAAACCAACACCATTCAAATGCTATTTTTATACCTCGTCATCCAAACAAAAGTTTGAAAAAAGAGAGTAAAATCGTATACAGATTTTTTTATAAGTGCCAGCACTGCATTGCTTTCCATTAATAACAGCAGCTTTGCTCATAAACTAATCAAAATTCAAAAAGAAAAAAAATGCAGGCATTGAAGACAAAGAATTTGTTTTCATAAAAGTACTAGATCATCTAAAATGACTGCTAAGCCTTCTCTCTCTTCATCCATTTCATTATATTCTGGAAATTTTAAGTTCGATCAGGACATACTTCTTCCTTTATTTCTTAGGTTTTTATATTGTTTTGTTTTTCAGCAGAGTTTTTGCTTGTTTTGGTTTTGTTTCATTTTGTTTAAAATTATTTGGATTTGTCCCACTGATATACATCTACTAGTTTTAAACTGCTGAAATATATTTGGAGTTGTAATGTTTACTTAAACATGTCAAATGATAAGTTCATCTCCCCTAAAATTTATACTGTTCTTATCTCTGTGTAACTCCTTTTTTTTTGGTATAGTTCTTCTATGTAAGGAAGTGCCAGGAATAACCAGTTTCTGGAATAATTCCAGCTCTTCAAAAACTCTTTTCTTTGATGCCTACTTCTAACTTCCCTCAAGAGCACCACTTCACAAAATGATGAGTTTTTTTTCAGAATCATTGCAATACCTGAGTATAGCATTATTGTCCACCGTAGATATTCTGTAGCTAGCACTCCATTATTAGCATTTTGATTACACTAAATTTAACTTGAGATATAAAGTAAACATCATTATCCTCACAGGAATGCAGTATACTTAATTTGTTCTGTAATTGCAGGTCTGATCATTACCATTGCCTTCCTTGAATGACCCAAAAGTAGTAGAACATGGAGGTAGGATTAGAGGAATGTGTAACTGATGATGGCTGCTTTCAGGATCTTATATATGGCATAAGTGAGTACCTAGCAGATGGATTTCATCACTATGTAACATATACATTCCAATACTTGATATATTTCTCTACCTCAGTGTTCAGCAATATTCTTTACAAAAATAATATATTGTTCTAGTGTGTACATTCATTAAATTACAGTTTATGCATTTCATCATACATCAGATTTTTTCATCTAATAGAATATATTTTTATTCTTATTATGCAGATTTTTTTTAGTGTTCCAAGATAACCTAAATAATAATTTGGGTTAAAAATACAAAGATAGAGAAGATATTATTAGATTTCTAAATTCTCATGGCTTAGAGGTGACTATCTGGCCCAAGAGCTTTTCAAGACATTTTACTATCAGTTGTTTCTCATAAGCAGATATTTTTCTTTTCCTTAATTATAAAGGACAGATCTTGACCTCTGCTCTAAGAAGACCAAATTAGCTAAACAGCTGAGGATTCTCCCAGCATAATGTCTTTTGTAATCTAAGGTTTCTCCTAATCTCTGCCCTGGCATAAATATCTGTACTCAACTCTAAAGATGGATCAAAGTACTTCAGTAGAAGAAAAACAGATTCTGTTTTCTCCATTCTTCCTTCAGACCACGTGTATAGATTAAGAAACTCAGAAATGTATTTTAAAATTTGTTAAAATAAGCTATTTGCTGATCTGCCAAGATCTGATCCCTAGAAGTATAATTCAATGCTATCCTATTTGTTACTTTAAAAAGCTTTCAGTGTGGAAAGAAGATCACTCATGAACTGCCCTTTGAGTTACCACTTAAAAAAAAGGTCAACATATTTTTGAGATTTCCTGTATAATGGCTCTGTAGGCATCACAGTGTTTTTATATGACTGAATCCATGCCCTTTATAAAGAGACATAATTTTGATTTCCATTGCCTCTCCAATACAAGACTAAAGTATTATAATCTGTTCATTTTATAACCTTCTTGCATCCTGTAATAATAGGACCAATATATTCACTAGAAATAAGCACACTTCTCTAGGATTCCTGTAGGTGTATTTGAGGATGCTAAGTTTTTAATACCAACACCTTATTGACCCTATATTAGCAATCCTACCTTATTCAAGGCAATCTTCAGAGCACCCTAATGAGAAACATCAGGACAAAGCACCATTAAAACTGAAAGAACAATCAGATTTTTGTTCAGCAAATTTCATCATTAGACTACACCGAGCAGAAGATCTGATTAATTCCGCCCAGTACAGTACAAAGAGAGACAGACCCATCAACAACTCTTCAGGTATCTTTATCAATTAAAAAAATAAAAAAAGAAAAATGAAAAAAAGAAAGAGAAGAGGAAAGACTATTGGCAGGGCAGAATGCAGGTTGACATACCTGGTAGCACAATCTGATCCTCAGAGGCTGGCATCCCTTTTCTTCTTGCTCCTTGGATCATTCCTATGCATCCTGAGCAGCAAGGCTTCCTCAGAATTTCATGCAAAGGCAGAATCAACCAGAACACACTATGTTTCAGGAGCAAGGAGGAATTTGCAGGTCCAACAACACAGTCTTGCTTTTATGTATGAAAGAATCACTGTTATGATAAGACACCACGTATTTGTTAATTTGAATTTATTTACATTTCTAAGAAACATATTTTATAAGTGACTTTAATGAACCTAAGTTAACAATGGAGTAAATTTTACCACCATTTATAGTTATACATGTTTTATAAAGTGGTGACATAATCCAGCATAGTTCTTCGTTCCCTTCTGAGCTTCACCAGAAAAGGTAACCTCGAGTACTTAAGTTTTCCTTAATGTTTTTTGGTTTGCAGCCCTTACAAAGCTCTTATGAGCATTAGAAATTCTACACAGAAATCTTGCATAGATTTAAGCTACTTATAATGTATGCAGAGAAAATACAGAGGCATATTTTATTCTTCCAGAAAATGAATCCATAAGTTGTTGCTGACTTTAGATGACCTTCACACAAGTGCTTCATGATCAGTATGGAATGTGGGACTTCTATATCTGTAAAATGTTTTGTTTGAATATATAGTCCAATAACATTGATTTATGGTGATGTCTACTTTCTAAACCCTTATGCATACTGCATTTAGAATGAATGAAACAGTGACAGTACATCACTCTTTGTGAGGTGAGCACTTGTGAAGCATGAATCACACTTACACATGTCTAGCTGGAGTCATTCTAGGGATGTTGAAGTTCAGAAATGCAGTTTACATTTCAGAATTTCTTTGTAAACAAATGGTTTATTACTAGTTTCAATGCTTGTATTTTCTGCTTGTGTACTCAGTGCTGTAAAAACTTAGAATAGTTTAAGAGAAGTTATATATGAACAGATAGACTTAAAAATGACAGATAAAATTAAGGATTTAATTCTTTGTAGTTGTGAATTTTATTAATACAACCAGTTAACCGCTATATCCTGACGGGCACTCCAAAAGTATAGAAGATATTAACACTGAAAACTGACAAATCTGGGTGTTAAAACTGAGATTTATGTCATGGCAGGTCAGTATTTCTCTGCAGATGTATGTGTCTGATACTTGTATTGGAATTTTTTTTTTAAAAGAGATCATAAGACACATTGCTCTAAGTTCACCTAGTTTTCACAGCAGGCATCAACAGAATGAAATCCTAATAACTGATGAATAGCTCTCCACTATATGTCCCAAGAGGAGGAACAGAGAAAAAAAATCTCAAAACACTGGTGTTACACTTCTGTCTGTAGATCATTTAAAAGCAGCTTGTTAGCTGAACTGAGTAGTAGAAGAACTTGCAGTTAAACAGTTTTGCTAGCAGGTATTCTTACTGCAGTGGTAAACTCCTAAGTTTAACCTAAAACAGAATTAAAACAAAATGTGGTAATATGAAAAGATGGATTTTTCAGGATTTCAAGAGATTTTACAAATATGTTGCATTATGTTTAATAGCAATGTTTTGTTAGTGGAGGATATGTTAGGCTGAGAGATTTAAAATATAACATCATACAAACACACCATAAACAAATCTAATCCTGCCAAGTCTTGCACACAAGGTTAGACTTTCTGAGAATACACGCAATGAAGTTGATCAAACATTATAAAGTTAAGACAGTTCTGCTCAATTTTCCAGTCCAATTTCAGAGAAAAAATGGCTTTCATATCTGATGCTACCAAGATGTACACAGCGTATTTGTGCAGGAAGAATTTGCAGGAATCTGTCAACAACTTCTCATAAATTGTACTTCTAGTTGGGTGGTTGAAGGAACCAAAAACAAGGAGTCATACAGGTTTCCCAATGCTTTGTTATTTGAATAATCACTTGTTAGACTTTAACTCATATGTTTGTACATTTCTATGCAATCCATTGTCTATTTTCTGTCTTGTGTAGTGTATAGTCTGTATATAGTCTGTAAAATACCAGCAGGTAGTTATTACAGACCAGACGTGAATGTCCTGGCTGAGAGTGAATTACATTTCCCAATTGCAATCTCATTTCAGTTTCGTTCTTTGAAATATATTGTAGGTATATACTAGACTGATATGGAATTCAATATCATTACATAATAAAATAAGGACTCTGATGATATTATATGTCATTTATTATGAAATTCTTGCTCAATCTTCTAAAGAGATATTTACTCCAGATCACAGTGGCAGTGGAACTTGCGATGTAATACTCAATGAAAATAGTCTGGGATCATATAAGAACAGTACAGTATGAAAAGTACATCAGTAACCAATATAAGTGACCTAGCAGATCCTTTTACAAAAATTAGAGCACGAAGCCCAGTCTTTGCAAGCAAATTTTAACATGTTTTGAATCTTTGAGCTGAGAATATTTTGACACTTTTGATTTTTTTTTTCAGAAATGACCTTCTTGGTAAATGGATGTAGAATTCTATGAGAAAAAAAAAAGGCATAATTTATCACAGAGGACATGGTTTTCTTCCAGACATGGTCTTCCCTTTCCTCTTCCTAATATAGATTCTCTTAAAGATTTATATAAGGTCATCTGCTGAATACAGAGAACATGCTCTCCTGTTTTCCTTCTATTTATCTTTGATCCTTTCATGTCATATACTTAATGCTAAAGCTGATACCCCTTGTAAAAAGTGTCAAGAGCATAGTACATCCAACCTGAAGGAAAGAAATTTTAGATATAAAAAGAAATATGTAAGTTGTAAAATTTTACACAGTAAGTTGTGTTCTGTTTAAAGTCACTTCAGTATACAACGGCAAGCCTTTCTGTAAGAGAAATTAGATAATTCTGTAATACAAAGGGGAAAGACAAGAGAAGACAAAACAAGCATGAAACATAAATGTTCTTATGTGACTTTAAGTTTCAGCTCCCCAGCTCTCAATTATTTAAAAATTTTTGTCTTAACATCAAGTCAAAGAATATGATAGTTTTTTTTTAAGTTACACTCAAGTTTTTGACTTGCTTAGGTCAACAAGTGAATTTGATGTATCCTGGTAACCCAGTAATATCTTGTTTCCCAAGCCAATGCTCATTCCAAGGTCTAAATGAGGTTTTGCTATTGAGATGGTAAACAGATATCTACTGTTTCTGGTCAAGCGGACTAGTCTCTTTAGGACTTATATTAAAACTGTCTGACTGTGACTGTGATTGAAGCAGGTGATCTTATATGAGTCTTTTGAAAGTCTGAGACATTCAAAGAATGAGATGTCACAATGCAGAGGCAAGAAAAGTGTCAATAACCAACACACACAGATCAGGAAGATATTGCCATTAAAAAAAAAAAAAAAAGGTAATTTATTTGCAGTGGAGGGAGGAAATATGGAAACCTTAGCCACTGAAATTGAATGCAAGAGAAAAGTGGTAGCTAAAAAGAAAAAGAACAATATCTGAGCAAACTTGAAAGTAAATAAGAAGTTTGCTAAAAACTCTGTAAATAAGCAACTTTCAAAACAAATAAGTGAATTTGTCATACTAGCAACAGCATAGAAAACTATTTCTGTTGTTTGCATTATTTTTTAAATCTGGATTGTGGCATAAAGGTCCCATTCAAACCTTGATCAGGTTTGTTTGAATTGTTTTGCAGTCTGTTGAAAGACAAAGGACACTTTTGTCAGCCTCTAGCAACAGGGCTGAATATCTGAATCCTTAACGGATACAGTGTTTCTCTAAGTTGACTCACAACCACCTGATCTGCCTGCAGGGCTGGTCTGATCGTTCCCAGCTTCTTCCCTGTATTGCACTTGTAGGACTGCAATACTGGGAACCACAATGAAACAGGCACTAATCAAGGGGACAGCACAGTTCACTTGAAAAGATGTACATGCATTGCTTCTGGAACTATAATACATAAACATTCTATTCCAAACATTTGTGTGTGTTGACCAAACACCATTTTTATCAATACAAAAAGTATTTCTAGGCCTATACCCAAACAATGGCACCATTTTACTGCAGTAAAAGGAGGTAGCAGCTGCCAAACTGATGGTGAGTAAACTTACCCTATTACAGACTAAGATGTATGGTAGTTTCAAGACATTGAGCCACTCTGAAAAGACATGCACTATGATTCACTAATCACCCTCCTTTATATCCTAATCAAAGCAAATATAGCCATCTCAGCTTGTTTTATCCAAACACTTTAAGATTTTTTCCAGTTATAACCTCCTTACACAATAATTTAATACAATTATTTCTCACAAGTATTCCAGTCATCAGTTATTTAAGTGCATTAATAACCCAAATAGAGTTTTCTGTTAACACAGTAAGAGCCATAACCCAGCTTAATAAACCCTTTTGGGGGAGTTACTTAGCTCAGAACACAGTTATTACCTCACCTATTTTTCCACTGAGTAAATCTATATATCTACCTAATTAACAGCATCATTTAGAGTTTATTCACATCAACATGTGAAGAAGTCTGTATCATTAATGTCAGAGGGATGTAACAGATAAGAAATTATACTATTATTGTATTGAAAAAAAAAAGAAGTATTTGCCTGTATAGAGTGGTTTTCATGACAGAATATTTGCTTTATGAAATCTGATGGATACCGTTGACTCTGCAGGGTAACACAGTCTGAACAATTCACTGAAGGTCATGCAATAAGGAGATAACACAGCCAAGCAGAGTTCCTAGATACCGTAACTCACACTTCTTGGCTGCATCCATTAGGCACTGTTTCTCAGTTTAATTTACTATTCTCTGTTAATACTATATGGAGTAATCATAAATTAGCGGATAAAACAGAACAATGAAAACGTGGTTATTTCTTATCTAGTAATTATGATTTTACCTCATGAACTAGTATGTTAATCAGTTTTCTTCCCCTCAGCTACATTTTCTTTCATAATTATGCTTGTGCTGGGAAATGGTTGGGCTCTCAAATTACTTCAGTTTCTCTCCCTTGGGAAGACATTGCAACCTATTTATAAGCATTGAATCTAACACCAGGGTTCTGAATGACTACCACCATTACAAGGCTGAGGTCATAGTCAGACCAAAGTGTAGGGACAGTGAACAGAGTAACAATATTCTGTCCTAAACACAGCTCTAACACAATCTGCTGTGTAATTATTAACTATTTTCTTTAGCAGCTATAAACAGGAAAATTTTGATTGCTGCTGTTCATTTGAGATTAAAAAATCAGAGTAATTTTTATTTTAATATCATGAAAATTAAAGTTCAAAAATCTGAATGATATGGGGTAAGTACCAAAAGGTTTCAGTTCCACATGACATTGAGTTATATATGTGTTTCAACACTAGATATTCCTAATCAGGAATTGACATGTATTCCATTATTATTTATAATTACTGCAATAATTAATTCACAAACAAATTCTCAAATAAAATTTTATTTTAATGATGCATTCATCTTCATTAATTTAGATTCTTTATTCTGCTGGCCATGGGAGCCCTAAATAAAGTTCTCTTAAAATTCATAGAAAGCAGGAAGATTAACTGTGACTTTCTAACATTCTAGACTACTGTTTCTAATGACAACTGTCCTATGATAATTTTATTTTAAGAAAGATAGAGATGGTTTTAAAATTATGTTGGAAATAAAGCATAAATATTTGTTCAATTTATGTCTTACTGCTGAAGAGCTTTGAGATATTATACTGTCATAAAGACAGAAGATAGGAAGTGTTGAAGTTTGCATAGAGGATCGACAAGGGTAGTGAACAGTGGTATATATAATCAAATATACAGTACTAATTACCATCTGGCTTGATAAACAAATGTTAATATAATAAGACTGGTTGTTAATGGACATGAACACCATATTGGTATCTTCTGGAATTTTAGTTAAGATATGTAAGAGGTACATAATTACTTAGAGTTACTAAACAAGAAACAGCTCTAGTATTTCAGCCCTAATGTCCTGGGTATAGTGAAGATCTTTATTGCTTTATGTAGAAGCTTAAATCTGTGATTCAAAATACAGTCATTCACGTGTACTGTCCTAACCTATTATTCTACATACTTCAAAATACTTACTGCAATTTCATTCCCAAAGCAGCTGCAGTTTGCTTAATTTTAAACACAAAGGAACTTTGAGCCTTTGGATAATGACTTCACTAGAAGTGAATAGGGAAAACAGTCTATTAATTTGCTGTAGCATCCTCAATTCTCCAAAGACCATAGTTAAAGGACTATTCATTGCAATCTCAATCAGCTTAGTAATGTGTGAAGACCAATGGTTTTATGGAACAGTGCTTATTTTTATGGTAAAATGTGTTAATGGCTGTCTCCAAACAGAACATTGATTATTCATGGAACTTCTTATTCAACAGATATGTTAAACTCTGCTTTTTTTCCTCCTTACAAGATAACAAGGAACATCCATCTAACTGTCTTTTATTTTAAAAGAATTCCATTAAAAGTTTAGTAACCTAAACTATGGAGTAAGTCTCAAATAGTTAAAGTTTAAATTAAGTTGACCTAATATACATCTACAGATGTATATATACGTGTGTAAATTTTTTAATAAATATATAGACACCAACAGTAGGCATTTGTAGGAGATCTGATATACGTTATTGTAGTGCCCATATAATGATTTTGTTAGCATGGGTAGAGGAAATGTTTTTTTGTGTGTGTTTTTTTTTTCTAAGAATGAGAAGGAGAAATGGAAAATAGTGTTGCTTCCCAATAAAATTAAAAATAGCAAATTTATTAAATTAATATTTAACAAAATGCATACTTAGATTTTTGAACAAATGGACAATGTTGAATTATTCTTGTATTCTGATTTCGAGAAGCTTCCAGATTATCCTATTTTCTGGGTGGCCAAAGAATTTGACAAGATTCTGTGTAGTCTGCAATCCAAATCAAAACTTACTTTTACTTAAAATGAGAAACTTCAGACTTTTTTCCCCAAAACTTGTTGAATATACCCAGATTGTCTCCAGAATATCTGGAAATTATGATAAGTCTCATCAGCCTTCAGTGCTTCTGACTTCAATCCTTGTACATTCATAACTATAACAGCTTTCTTTTGACGTCCATTTATTTACCAGACAGATCTTCTATGGACTTTCTAAATGCTTACATTGATGATGCAGACTTTTGAGGGGAGAAAGGAGGAAAAGTGTAGTCTATATTGCCTATATCCATATCTCAGACAAAGTTGGAGATATCTTTTTTCAATTTTGGACATTTCTAGACGGAGAATTATATTTAATAAAGAATTTATTACCAAACTCAAGGACACTGAAAATGTTTCCTTGTGGAAAATATGCTTTCCAGCTAAATTAGGACTTTTGCTATTTCTAATACCAGCTATGAAAGGACAATACAATTCCTCCTTGCTTAGGAAACAGATTTTCCATTGTTCTGTGAAAAAAAAAAAAAAAGTCTTCTTGGTTTCAGATAAGTGCTGTTTTATATAACTGAGTTTTATTATGGATGGTATTTATTAGGAACAATCTTTTACACATATATCACCAATGTAGAGGATAGGATCAATGGCAAGTTTGTTGAAACTAGGCATGTTTGCATTAGAAGAGGCGGGAAAGCATTAGAGGTGGTGACATCAGGAAAAAGAAGGAAGATCTGAGAGGAGTGAAAGAAAAGAGACAGGCCTAAATCACAAAGCAAAGCTGCAGGCTGAGGTGAAAAAGTGAAGGAGAGGTAAAAGGTGATCGAGGATCAGAAAGTGTAGTCTGGAAATCTATATAATGGAAGTACAGAGCTACTCATTCTGACACAAAACAAAACAAAAAAAGACCCTCATCCTCTGAAGCATTTCAAAGGAAAAGAGAAACTGTAGAAAAGAAGAAGCAACAAACAAGTTTAGGGGAGGGAGCCTCATATCACAGTGACATATTTTAATACTTTGTGCTAGATTTTATTGTTGCAAAATTGCCTTTTCAGATAACACACATGAATGGAATTTAGTGTTTCATTCTTTAATACAAACCATGCTTTCTACTTTTATCAGTTCCATGCAGCATTTGTTATAATATTCAGCTCATTTCCCTCTCAATGCATTCACTGCAAAGGCTTTTTGGACAGGAAGAGTAGAGGGGGAAATATTTTAAATACATGGAACATTAGTGTCTGATGCAGCTCTGAAAATTGTAGAACAGTATTCCAAATAGCTTCTCTTTTTGTCATAGCTTTCTGTTACAGAGTTAACTGCACTCTGCTCACTGGTGGAATGCCATCAGTTTGTTTTCTAAGTGAGACAGCACTGACACTGTTAATAAACCATTAAAATTGAGACTTTGGCATAATCTTCCAGCCTCATGTAAAATAAGCTATAACAAACCAGTGAAATAAAATCTTTCCTCCCAAGAGGAGACTGAAGTTGCAGCCAGAAGAGGATCAGTATTATTCACCTTTCAAATTTTCCTTACATTAAAGAATTCATAGGAAATTTTCACTCTTAAAGTTCAGTAGAACATGTTGATTTGTTGTAGAATAACACATACAAATATATGGGTGCACATACATTCCTACACCTCTTTCTGTAGCAATCATAATTAGTATCTTTTCTGACTGTTACCTATTAACTATTCCCTAGTGATACAGGAAATTCCTTCCCTTTGGTATAAAAGAAGCCACAGGAGAATTAAATCTTCAGCAGTATTAATCCAGGTACTTTAAAGTTGATATGGAATTCCCCAAGAAGCAAATGCCTATCTAGAAGTTTAGTGTTTTTCTGAGCACAATGATTCTTTCAAAACTTTTCATTAAACAATTTTTAGTTCTCTTTTTTTTCTCTGGTTTGAAGCCTCAGCTTCAATAGAAAACAAAATTTAAAATAAAAGTTCATTAAAAAATCTTTGCCAAACATTTCTTTTTGAAAGTGTCAAAACAAAATTTTCTGACCTTACAAAACGTCCTTCTCTTCCTGAAATAAAAATGTCAAATTTGTCAGGTTTCTGTAAAACATTTTGGTAGAATGCATTGGCATTTTCTAATCTCTGATCATATGTTCTGTCAAAATATTCCCAACTGGCCCTGTAATAAGGCAGTAGAAAATTCTACCAGTTGAAAGCACGTCTTTTTTTTTTCAGATACAACCATTATAATGAGAAAAAATATACATACAAAACCACAATTTTCTATGTAGACCTTTGATTTTGTTACTCTCTCCTATAGTTTTCTCCTGGATTGAAGATGAAAAATCAGGACAGAAATGTTCTCTTCATATTTGCAAGTAATTAGTTTAAGCTACCCTGTGGAAACACTAGGGGAAAAAAAACCAAAACTGTATTAGAAGAAGCATAGGGCCAGCCTCTTTGTAGGAGGTCTTCGCGTTTGTTTTATTTTATTTTCCACAAAACCGTGCATGTTATAGAATAGTGTACTATAAGTAATAGGAACGTGCTGCAAAATAACTGTTTGTGGTACTGGTAGATATTATTGCTATGAAAATAACAGTTTACAAATTCAGTCATGTTGGCATACTGAGAATTCTATGAAAAAAATGCTGTTAAACCGTAATTTTTTTCCTTAATAAAAAACCTTCTTTAATGTGTTAACACCCCATATTTGAAAGCAGGCTGATGTCATTCTCATGGAATAAACCCTTGAACAACTGCTTCACTACTGCTACTCATGTCATGCCTTTCTGTGTCCTCTCCTGAAATGGGTATGCTGAAGGCTCAGCTGGTTTTGATGTAAGAAGACTCCAGCAGAGACTGGCATTTTCCTCTATAATCTGTAAAGATTTTATTTGTGTTTCATGTATTTTTAAACCGTGCAGAGAAACTGATGAGAAGAACACAGTCACGCTACTAAGAGAGAAAACTGCCAAAAGATGACTGAAGATAGAAGACAAATGAGTAAACAGAACTGGCTAAGGAATTAAAGTCTCTTTCCATAAAACATCTTTTTTCTTCTACTTTTTTTTTTTTTTTTTTTTCTCTAAAGCTCTCTGTGTAATATTGGTTTTAGTGGCCAATTCAGGCTTCAGCTCAGGTTGGATTAAACAGAGGTACAGATTTACTGAAGGAGAGCAGGACAGGAAAGCTGGCATTTCTGAGGTAGTGCAGCAGGGTGAGGAGCAGCTGCACAGCCCGTCATCTGTAGCATTGTGGCATCTTGCCCTGGACAAATCCTGGAAGGGGCAGAGCATTTCTGGTGTTCAGACTTATCCTCAGTGCATCACAAACCATTAAAACTCACCACCCAGCACTGATTTTGCTTCATGCAGACTCTGAACAAATAAAATTAATTAAAAGCATCATTTGGAAGGATGTTTATGCAGATCTTATCAATGGGAAATGATGCTAGCAAATGAATGTAGTAGGAATTTGCTAAATTAATTTGTTCAAAACTTACATGCAGCCCTTCTCCTTCATCTGAGAGATTGAAAGAGTTTTATTTGGGGTTCTAAATTCAATTCATAATCTACTATTTTGAGTGTTTATCTCTGGAAATAGTTTTACGAGATGCTGTTCCCTATTTTCAATATACACTGTCTTACATTACAGCTATTGAACATGATTTGCCGGAAATATTACTTTCCTGGTTAGTGTCCAGCTGATGCAGTTAAGCCCCTTTAGATGCCGGTCTAGTGAGAAAGATGTAGTTGAGAGACCAGAACAAAACTTCCACAGCCTTGATTAAGACATATCTGAAGATGTCAGTGCAACTCAAAGTGGACAGACTTTAACTTCTTTTTTACCTGCTTACCAGAGCGATTTGCAGCTCCCATGCATTTGTTCCAGTTCAGTCTCAGTGAAGACCAGAGTTAAAGAAAAGAGCTGTCTCAAAGACGCATGGAGTGGTAGTGTGCAGCATCAGTGAGGAAGGGGAAAAAGCAAGGAAAACTACTTCAGCATGCATCAAGGCCAGAGATTTAGGTTGCTAGAGGGTGTAAGTAACCTACATGTTGTCTGGGCATGCTAAGAAATAAACCATATTTTTGTTAGGAAGTTATCTGAATTCAAGTAAACATATGTCTTCCTATTACAATATAGAAGAATTTTCCCTGAGTAGTAGTGCTTTCTGTGAATTTAAAAGTCTCAGGAAATACTAAATGGGATTTCAAGACTGGTAGTAAACTCATATTAGAAACACTTTTTCAACTAGGAGCATCTAACCTGAAGTAGATGGCAACATGACAATTCATCCACCTGAGGTTTTTACCTTCCCAAAGACAGCTAAATACAGTCATAATCAGTGATTCTTTTTTTATTTCCTTCTTTCACCTCATGCAATTATTTTAAAAACTCTGTACTTTCAATATGGTATTGTTCCAAATCTGAAAAGAGTTTTCAGAATGATTAATTTCTTTTCTTTAAGCAGAATTCTGATATGCATTTAATTTCATAAACTTGGATGACAAGAGAACAATAGAACAGCTTAAAATTACTTCAAGCATTTCTATCACTGAAAGTTTATGCTGAATAAAATATATAATTTTCAAATTTAATCTCTTGAACTCATATGCTTCATAATAATGAGTTTACTCATTGAAAATTAGATACTGTCTGTTTGAAAAAAAAACCACAAAAAACACCCAGAACTTTATGAAATCATAAACTGGAAATTTCACCCACTTCTTAGTGAAACACATTCTTAGAAGTAATTCACTTGAACACGTGAGGAATACTGTGGAGGTATACAATAAGTAGAATTACAGATGAACTCAATTAAGTCTGAATAACATGGAGACTGGAATATCTGTTCCTCTTCTACACTCCCTTGTCTGGAAATCCACACTCGCTTTCCTGTGACTTTAGGGCAATGAGTCAATGACGGCTGAAGTTTATTAAGAGGCTGCTTTTCTAGGCTGGTGGATGGCATCTTATTCCCTTATTGCCTTTTGGCCAGTTTATTCACCTAAAGATATCATTTCTTTTCCTCCTTTTACAGGGGCTTTGCTTCAAACGCAGAACAAAGCAAACATTCTAGATTTTTTTCCCTTTAAAAGGAAGAGATTTTTTTCTCCCTTAATTCAAAGATTCTAGAATTCCAGAATTGTATGTAATTATTTTCAATGTTATTATGTAACTGATCTGCTTCATTGATATCCACAGACTAACTGATGTTCTGATGTTTAATAATTGTCTAATTCTATGGAATTATGTGTGTGAACCAGCTTACAAGTTCCTATTTATTTGGACTTCATTTGAGAGCTGCTAACTGGAAGTGCTAGAATGCACAGATACTGCATTAGACACAAAATCTTACCTCTAAACAGTAAAAAACAAACACAAGAGAAGCTAGCATTTGTTTGGACTTTGCTTTTAGCATGTAAACCTTTGTGTTTCCACAAGATGCAGACATTTTAAATTTTACTTTATGACAGCTGCAGCTGAAACACCTAGTAAAACAAATTACAGCTGGAGATACTTATTGTCTCTTGTCTGCTTTCTTTATTACCATGTAATCTGCTGGTTTTCCCTTCCCGCATATGGCAAATATCCTCAGTACTGTACTGTACTTTTGCTATTATACAGACATCTTAATTCTAAGAACTAGTTCTATCTGTCATGATAGGAAGCAGCATTATAGGATAATGAATACTCTCATTTCCTCTAATTTTTAATAAAAAGTTTAAGCAGTTAAACTGTGCAATCCACTGGCGTTCATTAATGACACTGCATATTTTAACGGTGTATTTATTATGCAGCCATGCAGACAGAGCAGAAAAGATGTTCTGAGGATATTTTCTTAGTCTCCAGTTTCAAATGCTGCAGCCAAAATGTAAAAAGACCTCCTTTACACAGAGGTGGTGTTCAGGGGACTTCCAGATGAGCTGCATTGTAAAATTGATGATACCTCTTTTGCTACTTGGAAATGTCTTCTAAAAACATGGATAAATAGATATTTGGGCTTTCTGTTGGTAGAAAATGATACTGTTGGGAACCACTCCTCCCCTGTTCCCTGGTTGATGTCTTGGCTCAAGTAGCTCTGAGAAGAAGTAGACTGGAGCACGATCCCCATTCCTATGTCACTGACGTACTGAAGTGATTGACTTGGCCACCACCTTTGATTCTCTGGTAATCACCTCCTATTGAATATATTGGTTAGTTACATCATCCTCTACACTTTGGGAACCGTAGACCGGATCTGATGTGGTCCTTGCACTGCTGTTATTTATAATGCCGGCTCTCTCAGCTAATGTGTCTCTACTATGTTCTCCACACTTTGCATATACTTGGTTAGTGTTGCAAAAAGGAATGCAGGATTATCCCTGAAAAACAATTTAGTCTCCACGGTGATTTAATCCTAGGAGTCTCTGAGGAAACTTTCCAAAGGTGCCCACAAGAGCTGTTAAAATATTCATTGTGAATAATATTTATTCCTATTACGTTTTGCTGGCTGAAAATGACTCCTGAGCCAGGTCCTGTTGTTTTTCAGGATTATCTACCAAGTAGCCTAAGAGATAAAGTCTCGGGCCCTAGTTTAGTGACAAGTAGTCCACTCAAAGTCTTTTCCCCTCCTGATGAGTACCTGTAGCATGTGATCTCACACATGCCATCATTCAGGAAAACTAATTAGATAGAAAGCCAAAGACACAAACATTTAAAAACAGGCAAAGAGGAAATGGTGAAAGCATACAATGTACATCCACGCTGGAATTTTAAACTATCATTATTTTAGTTGGCAAAGCTTTTCTTTATGTTTCAGGACCTCAAAATTCAGGCAAATGACATGCCATGACTAACAATAAGTGAACTTGCTGTTTCTGTTCTTGCAAATTGTCAGAATTCACCTGTATTTTTATTCATCCAGTGGGAGAGTACACTATGATAGTGATGTTTGCAACAAAGATGTTTGCCTTCAGGAGAGCCTGATCCTTTTCCATTGGCTACACTTGTTACAACTTTGAGAGTGGTAATGACTTTTCAGCCACTTCCAATCTGGCTAATAAAACTCAATCCAGTAATTCAGATGTGAAAAACTATCATGCCGTTATTACAAAATTCTTGAGTTCCTGCTCCCTCTTGGGACTACTCAAATGTAGGTGTATTTTTGGTACCACAAATGATAAATTGCAGAATATTTCTAGAGTTTAAATATTTCTGAGGGAGCAATTCTTCACTCCCTGCTGTTTATAAGGGAAATTCTGTCTACAAATAATACATTACATTAGCTGTGTTCTTTATCATAAAGCCATGTTGAATACTTGTAACATTTATAAAAAGACACCAACTGATTACAAGATGAGTGTTACCCTTGAGCAAATTATGAACACATTTATTTCAGTCCTATGCATTTGAAACTAATTTTCTGGTAATATCAAAAGTGTTCATAGAATTAATTTCCTGTCAGTTCAGCAGTATTCAAGTGAATATTTTATGATTTTGCATTAGCTGTATTTGTCTAGAGTTGTGACATGATCGAGTCATTCTCTGAGGGAAACACATTAATAATTAAACTCTGTCCAATGTGGAGTGCTAAAGATGACAGCATAATTGTACATTTCAGAGACCATTTCACAAGGCAGAGAATGAGAATTGCCCTGCTACCATTTCAATGTCAGTTTAGAATTTCTTTCTAAAATTAAAAAAGCGTTGCAGAAAACAGAAAGAGAGGATAGAAAAACTTATGTCAGATTTGGAACCTTGTCCCCCTTCTGCTTTCTCTTTCTTTTAAGAGGTGAGTTAAATGTAAATGGCTTTCCAAGAAGAAAAGAAGGGAGAAAGCAGATAAATTATCATCTCTAAGATTTTTCCCCCTATCTTGTGGTAATATTATATCATCATCAGTTGTAACACTAGAGCTGTTGTAATGATAAATGCAACATGCATAGATAAGCTCTTGAGAAAATACTACTTCTTTGATTGGTTTCAGCCCTCACGTTTGACTCTTTTTTGCCCTGATAACTTCAGCAGTATAAGATTTTAATATACTTTCCAGTTAGATATCCACAGATAGATTACACTATTATTTCTTATTTTTATATATTTTTTTCAGCTTCTGAATGTAGAACATTATTAGACTTTAGCTAGGGTTTCTCCAAAATTTCTGAGGCATACATTTTGGAACCACTCAATCTTTCCCAATGAGAAGTACCTGTACTGTCCTGCATGGACAGCTGAGCCACAATGATGGATTGTGTTTGCTGACCATCTAATGAATATATGTCCTTACAAAATGCAGGGACATATTGATGCTTCCTTAAGACTTTTTCCTTCCTCTGTCACCGGTGGCTGACACAGTCCTAAGGAATCCCCATTTTGACTAGAACCCAGGTGATGCTTCCCCCACTTACTGCATATTTTACCATATTCTCCCTACAGAAATATAACCAAATGCATAAAAGTAGCCAGTCGGACTCAGGCAATTAGGAATAACTGCAGGAACAATCTCTTTAATGTCCCTTCGCTTCAGGTCTCTGCAGTGCTGCCTCTGTCTCACACTTCCACTACTCTTGCCTCACCCTTACAGAGCTCATTTACTTTATGTGCATGTTCTTCTCAGTTGACCCTCTCCTGATAAATTCTTAATTTATTTTCATATAAGAACATCTCACAAATCATATCCTCTTTCTACCATCTGTATGTTCACTTGTTTGTGCTAAATCTTTTCCCCCACCCATGTTTTCCAACTCATCCATTTCGATTAAAAGCAGTTTAGGAAATGCATTTGCTTCTCTGCTTCTGTACCTCATCTAGCACAATAGCTGCTATTTGGCCAATACCATATGAAACATAATTGATCATAATAATTCATTTTATTTCATTCAACCTACTTAGATCTCTATGGTATAATTCAGGAACTATTTAGGGCAAACAGAAGCATTTAATAGATACTAATACTATCCCTGTGTTTTAAAGGGCATGTTTCAATTTTTTTTTGGCATACAAATGAAAAAATAGGAGCATTCTGATTTCAAAATTTAATACTATTTTATGGACCAGTTAATTGAAAAGAAAGTGAGCAGAAGAGAAATTTCTATGATGCTAAATGTGATTTATACCCTTTATTATTGTTTATACATGCCTGTAGCTGAGATCTCACTAGAAATGCAGTTCTGTACTCAATTTTGCATTTGCTAATGATGGAGTGCACAGCAAACTTAGAAATTTTGACATTAATGTAGAATATTTTAGGAACAGGGTAAAAGAGCATTTGAATATGAAATGCACGTGAAAAAGCTAGCAATTTTGTGCATTTCGACTTGTACATGTATGTACAAAGAAAAGTACATATACATTACTAAAGATAGTGAATGTGTGCAAATACCTTAAGGGATAGTATCGAGAGAATGGGGCCAGGCTATTTTCTGTGGTGCCTGGCAACAGGACAAGAGGCAACGAGCTCAAACTGAAACACAAGAAGCTGATCTATACACAAGATAAACCATCCTCACTGTGAGAGTGACTAAGCCCTGGAGCAGGTTGCCCAGAGATGTTATGGAGATATTCAAAACACTCCTGGATGTGATCCAGGACAATGTGCTCTAGGTGACCCTGCTTGAAGCAGGAGGATGGACTAGATGACCCCATGTGGCCCCTTGCAATCTCAATCATTCTGTGATTCTGTGAATGCTGATGATGTATTCGGGTACATGGCCAAAAAAAAAAAAGGCCATATAAACAAGACAATGAAGACTACCTATAAAGCTATGGCATATGGAAACATGATTGGATTAGGCCAACATATAGTAACGTCAATAAACACATATTTCTGCGTGTCATGGTTTTATGATTTTTTGTTGTCGGTCTTCCACATCATAACATCAAGTAGTGCACTGGGAGTTAAAGAGTTAATGCTCCAGTTCTGTGGACTACCGATTTCCGGGTACCTGGTTCTCAGAAGAGAAGAACTACATACCCCAGAGGACTTTGTGTTCAGAGGGAAAGATAAAACTCCTTGTAAGTCATGAGAGGCTCTCTTTTTTCGCTGCCTGGGAGTGCATGTTCCCCTGCTGTCCTGCCTTCAATTCTCAGAGCAAGGCCGTCAGTTTCGGACACTCTCTCTCTCTTATTTTATTTATTAGCCTCAATTTCAATTATGTTGTATTACATTGTGTTATCTTGCATTCCGATATCATAGTTAGTAAATTAACTTTCCTCCTCTGATCGCTGCCGCTGTTCTGTCTCTAGGCCCATCTCCCATCTCCCTACCTTTCCCCTTCTCCCTTCCCCTTTATTAGTCACAAAACCGGGCCAAAGTGGCCTGTAAACCATCAACACCCCCTTCCTCCGTTTTTCGGGCTGGTGGGTCTGGAGGCCTTCTGTCCCCCTGTCATAGACACAGACAGATCTAGAGATAACTCCATGACACTGTGTTGGATAACTAAAATATTGCTGTTTCAAATAAGAATCCATGTCTGATTGTATAAGATAGTAGTTAAATAACCCATAAAGTATGAAATAATCTGTAACATAATCCCTTTAGATTATCTGCTTATTTCAGTACAGATGTCTACGCTATGTAAATTCATGCAGTCATCAAAACACTTACAAAATCTATGAAATTAGACAAAGTAATAGATGTTATTTCTATAGAATTATATTTCATATGAAAAAAAAAATCATTTCTGTTTGCAATGAACATATTTAAGCAAAGATCCCCTTAGTCTAGTAGAGTATTATTTGACCAGAAAAGATAAGAAAGCACAATTGATCAGTGTGCACCAGACCTTCCATTATTTCTGAGCACAGTTTCATCACACTTCATAATAATTTATGTTTGCTTAGTATTCAGATGTTGGAGCTTATAAAAATATTAAACTGCTTTTTTTTGTTTTTGTTGTGTTCTTTTTGTTTCCTTTTCAAATATCTAATTTTATATAACACATTAAAATAGACGAAGGTCTTTCGAACTGTCATTCATAGGAAAGTGCGTAGATAGGATCACACTTCAGGATTCACTCTCTTAGGAAGGTGATAAATTGTTCCATTTTAAATCCAAGAGCAGCTAATATTAAGGAATCTAATAGGCTTCATCAGATAGGATTCTTTTCCTTTGAATTTTAAACTGTTCTCCCAAAAGTCCTGAGGTAATTTTTCTAGTTCTAATGCTCTAGAAGAGTGTGATAACATGATCTTATTGGTATGTGACATATAGCAGTTAAAATTCTACAATTTGTGAACAAAAAGTAACATTCACATCCGGGAAACGCTTGTTCGCTAGGTCCCTTTGAACAAACTGGCCCAATAAGAAAACACTTAAAGCATGGGAACCTAGTTTAGTAAATATTTACAGATCATAAGTATTCATCAGTAACTAAAATGTTAATGCTAATGCTATAAAAATTTCAAGCATTAGGCATGCACCTCATGGGATTAATGCACTGTTAAACCATTCTGTACAGCAGAAAGAACAGTAGCTGGGTTCCTGGTCTCCAGTCAACTTCAACGGTTTTGATTTTAACTAAAGGCAAGTCCATGGAAAACTCAAAAGAGGACTTTGTAATTCTCCACAGTATCTTTGTGGAAACAAATATTTGTTGGTTTTATGATCAATGAATGTTCAGATTGGAAATAAAACTCCTGGGCAAACAATATAGTCCTCTGGGAAAACGGGAACTGGCCATGTTCTAGGTCAGCTCTGAATATAAAAAACACTTCTTCACTTAAAATAAGAAGAAAGAAATGCCATGTCAGAAAAATGCCAAACTCAAATGAACTCAGATATGCTTTGTAGCACTTGCAATCTAGTACACAAATCTCTGAGCCAGTAACATCAGCATGAATCTCAGCATGTGTTTATCTTTTTCAGTCAGGTTCTTTCCCAGTAACTGCTGTTTACTTCATCTGTTTTTAGGACTGTTGCAATCCTGCATTCTAGAGAATCTTTTACTTGATTCACATGGAAGAGTTTGTTTGCATGTTCCAGGATTCATAATTTAACTTAAAAAAATACTATTTTACATTTTGTGCAATTGAAATACCAATTAAATGTCATTTTGGGTAAAGTGAATGATGTAGCTATTTTTAACTTTATTGATATTTTCTCCTTTTCCTTTATTTTTGTTTTACCGCACTCCAGAATTTAGTATATGTAGGCTTTTTCATTTGCTTAATTCTATGTACACTGTTGCTACAGTCTTCAACCACAAAATATGTCCTTGTATGCATAGCTAGAACTTTATTAATGCAAACAGGAAAACATCTTCTATTATTAGTAACATCTAACACAGAGTGCAGATCTCTACATAGCCGAAGGAGACATCGCTTCCGGAGACAGTGGTTCAAGACACTCGGGATCCTACTTTTCTCCACTCATTATGTAAGTGTCTTAAAGTTCAGCATCAACAAATCAATGTTCCATTCCATAAAATTAGCATTTTGTAACAGAAAGATATTATTTAAATATCAGTTTATACATAGCATTTTTGCATGGAGAAACTATGACTTTTTGGATAATAAAATGATATAAATATCCATTTTAATTGAATAATACCCTAAAATAGATTCGCTTTTCTTCCTCTAAGTAAATCAGGAAGCCTTACAAAACCAACAAACTGCTCATCCAAAATACTGGCTATTTAGAAGAAATGAGCACTGTAGGAATTCATTCTGGATCTTTTGTTTCTGCTAATGACAATGATTATGATGAATAACTGGCTTTTGCTGTTTCTTTTTCTGCTGATTCCTCAGTTCTTGATAGACATATTGTTGCTACAGTTATTGCTGCTGGTCCAACTGCATAATGTGAATAGAATCCATAGAGATACAAACAAGCTCTTCAGCAGCCAAGTGAAGAAACCTGTAATTTTACAAACAGAAAGCAAAATTGCTAGCAATCACCAAATACTGCAGGAGGTATATCATATCAGGCCAGAGAGAAAAACCCAAACAAGATGCTTTGACTTGGAACAGGCTCTTTAAAAGAACACTTTAAAGCACTTTAAAAGAAACGCAGGGCTTTTTCTTTTTTCTTTTTCTTTTTTTTTTTTTTTTGAAGTTAATTGAACTAGCCATAAACATTTTAAAGAAACAAGAAGAACATAAAAACACCACACACACATAAAAACAAACAAACAAAAAACATAATTCAGGCAGGATCTTTGCTTTATTGGCACCACTGACTCAGATGTAACTGAGGTTGGTATCACAAATGGTCACTACTAGAGCCAAACTGAGTCATGTCTATCATTATTATCTTCCAGTAAGCAATTTCCAGACACATTTATCTTACAAGCCTTTTGTAAATACTCCCACTTTTTTTACAATGTGTTTTATGGCACTTAACATTACAGGGCTTACTTTAAATCAGAGCTATCCTAAAGCACTCTTAGCACAAAGCAAAAGCAAGATAGATAAACCTATTAAAAAAAAGGGCAGTAATAAGGAAATATTTTTTATCTAATCACCATAGCAAAAAATCTTTCTAGCTACAAATGATCTTTCTGATGAACAGAAGGAACTAAATAGATACCAGGGGTTTAAACCAGGACGTTTAGGATCTCATTTATAGGCAGCCTAATATTGTTAAGATCTAGCAAGATACTACATGATAGTAGTATTCTATTCATTACTTAATAGACTTGTCCTGCGGCACAGAAGTCCGTCATTACTGCAATTGATAGTTGTGATAATTTAGGGAATAAATTACAGTGAATTAATGACACAGAGTTAGACTGAGAACATTACAGCATGCCTGCAAGTATGTCCAACTTATGGACAAAGTTCCTAGTAAAAATCAGATTAAGCACAGATTTCCTACTAAATCTTAACAGAAGTCTACAGAGACTGGAACAGCTTTGGACAAAAAGAATCCTGTTTGGGAGAGCTGATTTTCTCATTGCTGTCTGCAGAATGTTCATGTCTTTCCACGTGCCAATTTTGAGGGACAGAAAAAAAAACACTGGAAGTTTTGGTAAAGAAATGTATAAACTGAGAGTTTAAAAAATATTTTGCTGTGGAATTTAGAATTTTGGGTATATAGAGGAGAAATGATAATTTTGCTGTCACAGCAGGAGAGAAGGGGGTTGTTCAACTGTGGAACCAGGCTCAGAAATTAAAAAATTCAAGGTTCAGAATGAACGTTAAGATTCACAAGAAGGTCCATGAGATCTTACATCCAAAGAATATCCCTTAGTGATCAGAAGATTGAGACAAGGCTTATTTTTGTTCTCTTTTTTGAGATTTGAGAAACACAACAAAGACCAATGATTTTGTCAGAAACTCTTATACAGAGACCAATTGAGTGTGAAAGTTTAAGTGGCAAATTGAAGAGAGATGAGCATAGGGTGTTTGTATACACCAGTGTGACACCAGGATAAATTTTTTTGCCACTCTGAAGAGAGCCAGAGGATTCAACCTGTTGCTGCATTCTGGCAAGTGTCTGGTGTGTAAAGCTTAACAGAACTCATAAGATTAACTGGCAAAATTGCTGGCATTTTAAAAATTTTGATGGAGGCCTGATAAATTCAGTATTTAAATACTGAAGAATAGCACATAGTATAAAATATTAATTGAATTAATATTTTAGGAAAGCAACAGCATCTTTGGATAGTAAGGTAAACAGAAACAAAAAAAAAAGGATGTGTTTTTTTTCAGTATAGTTTTAGACACAATTTGTTACCTGGCTTCATACTTTTTTAAAAAAAATTAAAAAGACATGCACTGTATACCTTGAAAAAACGTTCTCATCATTAAGTGTACTGATTTTTTCTTCACCACCTGTAGTCAGCGGCAATATTCTCTGTGAAATTAATTTTGAAATAAAACATCATTTGCAGCCAGGATATTACATGACTAAAAACTCTGCTTTGTAGAGCTATTTATTTCAATGTATTTTGTTTTATTGTCTTCAGACTCTACATTTGTTGCAAGACAAGCACTTGAGAGATGTAAGCTTCTCCTATTCAAATGACTTGTTTGTACACGCAGAATGAAAATTAACAACACCAAATGCATAAAAAAAAATATCTCAGTGTGAGAAACAGGCTGCCTGGTCCCATGCCCTGACCTAGCATGCTCCAATTCTCTGTAAAGCAACAGTTTGTACTGGAGCCCTCCCATGGGCTGGCACATAAATCTTAAAAATATCTTTGAAGCCCATCTGCTGTAGTGCTTCATTTTTAATGAAAATGGAAGATGCCAACCATAAGTAGTTTTGATACGCCAAGTCTCTCCCATACTGCCAGTCTGTTACATCTCTGAGGAGTCAATTTAAATAGGCAAATATTTCTGGGACTTATTTGTAAGCTTATGATTAAATGTTCTTGGAGGTGAAGTAAAAAAACTTAAAGATAAGACCCAATAACAGGCCATTTTAAAAATTAAGCTGTCAATGTAAGATTGTCAGCTTGGATATTTTCTCATAAGTTTGGTCTATTTGGTTTTCCACACAATTTGGACAACATCTGTATTCAGAGATAAACATTCTCTCAAAGACCAATTGCCATTATTTTTCTTCTCCTTTCAGATGGAGCATGTGTTTATTTCCTTAACAAGTCCTACCCAATATGGAGATCACAAACGAGGTGTTAATGTCCAAGAGATGTATTTTCCTGTGGGTTTTCTTGTGGTTTTATACCTTGCAGACATTTTAGTGAAGAAACCAGCAAAAAAACAGATAACTAATTTTGTACCAGACTTGCTTGTCAGTAAAAGTTAATGTTTACTATATATTCCAGTAACAGTCCTTAAAAAACACTGAAAAGATTTTCAATAAATGCTTTACCTAGTCATGTGAAAAGTAAAACAAAAATATCCAGATGCTTTGGTGATTGGTCACCATAATGTGACCATCATGTTAATTGTGACTAAAGTAATGTTAAGAAAATAATTTCTAGAAAATATTTGGAATAGCATTTCAGAATTTTGGATTTTATGCTCCCCAAACTGTAGAGCATGAGAATTAGAGTTTCTGTAACCACTTGCCTCAGAGAAGCAAGGCAATAATGCAGAGGTTAAACCTCAAATATTTAAATAAAGTTTTAACATCCCAGAAGTAAAGTAAATTCAGGTATTATTGACACATTAGTTGGGTCACTGAACTTATGATTCAGTGGAAATAGAGGCACTAAAGAACTCTGGAAATTGGATTTTTTTTTTCAGTACTGCCACA
This sequence comes from Numida meleagris, assembly GCF_002078875.1. NCBI lineage: Eukaryota > Metazoa > Chordata > Aves > Galliformes > Numididae > Numida > Numida meleagris. The sequence continues at coordinate 18,029,229 of NC_034415.1, read as the reverse complement.
GGAGCGTTACACATTTATTACACTATCTGGAGTATGATTATTCTATAATCATTTGTATTCCTCCTATAAATCTAAGAAAAGCACTCTATACAAATGATTAGGGGATTAACTTTCCTTGTGAGTAGGTTCACATTATGCATGGTCAAAGTCATATCACAGACACACATGGAAAAAAACATTTCAAGGGTTATAATTACATTCACATGTTGGCTAATTGGGCCCTCAGGGGCCTAGTTCCTAATTATAAGAGGGTAGGCAGGAAAACACCAGCAAAAAAAGTATGTATAGAACAAGTATGAGATTAAATGGGTTCTGCTGGCTGTATAAAAGCCATTAAACTTGATAGGAAAGGAATGCAGTTACTTGCCAAGTATCTCTAAGCCATAAAGGCTTTTTTGATATTGTTATCAGAAAGAGATGGGAGGAGGTTGTTTTGTTTTTGCAGAAGTCTGCAAACATCCACTGTAGCCTCAAGTAAAATTTCTTCACAATTATATCAAGTAATGACTGAGTCAGATGAGAGGGAAGGGGAGGGTGGGTGTGGAAAAAGAGTAACTTTTTACAGTAACTTTGATATCATAAGGAGGTGAGTGTATCTTAAAGGAAAAGAGGAGAGTTTCATGTTCGTGCGTCCGTCACTGGGATCTATTAAACAGAAATGAAATGCTCTAAAAATTTAAGATATTCTTTAATTAAAATTGCATAGGCTTTAATGATCCTGTTTATTAATTTACCTAAGGGCAGTGCTTTTATCTCCCACAACTGAAAACTATAGTTTATTACCTTGATTACACACAAGTAAAATATATAGGCTTCACATTTTGTTCCAAGTCTCTTGGGAGAAAAGCATACAGGAGTAAATTATAGAACTTTTACAAGGTTGTAATTCATTTTATTTCACAAATGGTATCCTTTTGACGTATCTATAAAAGTCTCACTGTTTATAGTGTATGTGTACGTAATATTACATTACACCTTATAACAGAGAAACTGGCAGGAATCCTGAAGCTGAATAAGAACAAGAATGTCTTTATCTCTTAAAAATGTCATTTTAATTTTCCACTCTAGACAGTGCTATATAAGTAGCCTGACGTAAGTTCCTGGTGGCTGTTAGGCCACAGCCTTGTAACATTTTGAATTTAGTACCTAATCAAATTGCTTTGCTTTCAGTACTCTTATCTTGATTTATATGAATGGGGATATGGTACCTTTGTAAGAATACCCAAATGAATAAAGTATTTTACAGCATTCTAAATGCAAATCCTGTTTTCTTATTTATGCTGTGGCCAGGGTAACAACACCATTAAAAAGAATTTAAAATGAAATGCAGAAAAATTGAAATGACAATTTTAACATTCTAACGTTTTGAACAACCAACCTGATGTTTCTCGCACTGTGACAGCACAAAAATGCTGTAAACAAAATCAGGCTTCATGTGCCAAATCTAGTCTTTGTGGAGCTGAAATTAAATGTCTGCCTGAAAAATAAAAAGAAAGAGAGAAAGAAAAAAATCTTTTGTGTCTAGTTTAGAACTTGTCTGTAACTTCCAGAACAGAAATCATATAATGCTGTATTTCAAAGCTACTTTATAAAGTTGAGTCTCACCTTCATGGTGCATTTCAGTCAAATTTAAATTGTACATTTAAATGTCGAGACCTGTCGCTCATTATATTTTTGATTTCACCACACATTATTGACCAAATTTTTGGCTGGCCACAGGTATGTGTCTTCAAGGGATAGGGGGAACAAAAGGTATTGATGTAGGAGTTAAATAGATCAGATGGTTGAGCTTTTCATTTCAATAAGGGGCGAGGGGGAAGAAATAATGATTATTGATACCCTTGTAAGAAAACATTTCATTAGTCACATTCCTCCCATCCTACACTAGCAAGTTTCTGTACAAGGACATGAATGGTGCAGGGTGTCTACATGACAAAGAAGTCTATGCAAAGGCATCCTCTAACACAAGGGTAAGATCGAAGCTGTTGGCCAGGAATTCAAGGAAGAGAAACACTATTTCTCATTTAATCAAACACATACCAGGGCACAAAGTCTTGCAGGAGTAGAAAACTTGATGTTGTTAATAATTTTTCCATCTTTACATTTTTGGCCTAACCTATCTCAGATGAGTCAAAGAACTGAAATCTCAGTGTTATTATTTTTAGGCCATCTTTACATGCAGGAAAAAAATGTCTTCTCATCCAGTGCTTCTGACTGAAGAATTTCATCATATGCATATTGACAGAGATGGTCACAAGTTTGCAAATAATTAGAAGCTAAAGGGACTAGACTGCCACCTGATCATAAGATAGGGGAAATCAGTGGCATTGCCAGTTTCCCTTCTAGGAATGTGGGAAGATAACAGCTGACATGATGCATAAAGGAGCAGTCAGGAATATTTTGGGGGCTAAAACTGTTTTCCTCTCAAGAGGAAAAGGAACGTTTAACTGGGATTCTTGATATATGTTGCAAATACAAATGTGAGTGAGAACAGATAATGTGCTCCCTCACAACCTTTCTGAAAAAAAATCAGAGGGTGAGAACTTGAAACTGAGGTAGATAACTATGAGAAACTGTAGGAAATAACTGTGGAAAAAGGTCACAAGCTAACTTAAAATGTTTCAGAAGAAAGGGGAGGAAATCTCAAATGTTTATTAACAAACAATCAAGGCAGAAAATCTGATGACAAAGTTGTTCAGAGACTTTCTGAATACAGTTTCCTGCAAGAAGATTCAGTAGAATGCTATAAAATTTTAAATATTGACTAAGAAAGCACATTAAAAAATAATTAAAGCAGAATTAAATGTACAAATTCACAATGAATCAATATATGATTCCTAATTTTTAGATGTGGTATCTTAAGCACAAAGTTCTGGTTGTGTAAATTCAATGTATGTATAATTGTCCTGCCAGAAAAAAAAAAATTAAAAAAAATAGCTGAAGACACCTTTTGAATTTCCCAAGGCAACATAAAGAAGGCAAACAACTAGTCAATGTTCAAACACTGAGGAACCTTAAATATGCTGCAATAGAAGGTTATCTACGGAGAAAATAATTTACAATACAGGAAAAAAAAATAATTCTGTGTAAAACAAGAATGTCAAGAGAAAATAGACCAAAAAAGTTCCATTCAAGTTTGGTGATTGCTTGGTAAGTGGTTCAGAACTGCTATTCCAATATCATATATAGGGTGGATGATGTAGGAACTCATACTGAGTAAATCATTACAGTATTAAAAATCTGACATCGAGACATACTATTTTATTGCAAGTTATTTTGCAAATCAAGAATTACCACTAGGTAATAGGTAATAGGGTATCAGTCACAGTTTCAGGGTTGTGGGCTTTGTTGTTGTTGTTGTTGTTCTTCAGAGGACCCTGGAGGTCAAATTTCATTTACTGAAGACCAATTAGCTATCAGAAGTTGTGAATCTATCAGAAAACACACAACAAGAGAGAGATAGGTACCTTCCAGATAGGTAAGGAAAAGTGTAATCTTTCAGATCAGGTATTGAGGTTAATGTATTTTTCAGTTTCCTACCTGTATAGTAGGCATAAAAGTATTTTTCTTCCAGTTTTTATTTTTTTCCAAATTCCAAGATTTCCACATGTGATTCTTACCTCATGGCTGTACAGACTCTAATGCTTATCATGCAAATGGGATTAATTACGGATTTTCTGATTGCTGTTTGGCTGATTGCAAATGTTTATGCAGAACCACCCACATTACTACCTGAGAGTATAAGGCACTTGTACGGTCAAGCACTCTTTACTTTCAATGCATTCTTTTCCCCTAGTGGCTAGAAGAATCAATAGGGAATTTATTCTAATAGCACAGCATAGATAACTTTGATATGGTTAAACGAGTTGCTCCGAAAGTAATGCCTACTATTTATTTCCATGGAAACTGCAACAGATACAAGTTTTGTACAAGCACAAAACACTATTTGATAGATCAAATTTTCAGCTACAAAACACTATTTTTCAATAGTCACCACCATTATCTATGCATTTTCACCGATGTCAGTGGGAGCCATTTTTTTTCACATGGAGGAATTCAATTATACCAATCCAGATTAACCTTGAAGAGCAGAAGTATTTGTTAATTAGCTAAAGCAGATGTGATATTTTAACCATTACAAAAGAAAATTAGAAAGTACCTTGGGATTTTTTGTAAAACAGATATCGTGTATAAACTCCCAGTTGTGCTTGCCTGATTTCTTTTGTCATCCAAAAACTCATTCACCAAAATGGAGCGAACAGGAGTTTGTTTGAATTGATCAGGTGAAAAGACATTTATTACTCTTCAATAATGTCAGTAATGTGCACACTGAAGTTCTCTGAATATTGATGCTATGGACATAGTGTTCTGTTGAATGAAGGTATATGCTGGACTTAATTTCCAAACCATTAATTTCCAAATGAGATAAAACAAAACAAGTAAGGGTTGAATACGAGTCAGTTCTCTCTTCCCTATTCAATCCTGGTTACTGGCATATTATTTATTTATTTAGATTTTTTTGTTGATGTTCATCACTTTAGAAAGACTGTTTCAGCTTTAATTTAAAAGCAAGGTATACATCTCCCTCTTACTGTTGCTTCTCAGGGACCAGATCCTCACGAAGATATTACAGAATTTGTTGCACTACACAGAGTCTGTCATCTACTGCAGGCCTTGAAGAAAATGCAAGTTCACAATCCTAAATTAATACTTATTTATCAAGAGGCAAATTTATATCCTTTACTGTGAAATAACTTATTCATTCCATTAAGACTTTCACTAGATATGCTGATGTAACCTGAATGCAGCTTGAATGTCACCACTGAATATGCAGTTCTGTGAAACAAAACCACCTCAGCAAATGCTCAGTAAATAACAGGCCTGAAATACCACAAACCTGAATTGTGTTCGTAAGCAATTTCCATTCTATTTGCTTAGTACCTTGGTACAATACATTGAACAGTTAAGTAGTAGGAAGCTTTAGGATAGGCAAGTTTTGTCCTTCTGTCTCTGGGCTGTGAGATAACTCCATTCTTCTATTTTCTTAATCTGAGTGATTAAAACCAGCCATATCAGTTCAGATCTAAGTCTACAGTTAATTTTAAATGTTTCTTGGTGTCAGGTTATTTTTCAATTTTTTTGCTCTGTTTGTAGAGGACAAACTATTGTTCTGGTGTAGTCTCTAGTATTGCATCAGTTTATACAATTCTGATAGATCAGCTAAGATTTATATATTCGGGCAAGAGAGATTTACAGCAATATATTTACCAGAATGATATCTCCTGCTAGGAGTTGCCCAACTCCTTTAAAACATAAGAACACAGTACAACTATGAAAAGCATAATGGAACATTGGAGTTTCAGAGAGATGGGCTTAATTCTAGCTAATTTATTTTCTGGTTTTCTGGAGAAATGTTCATGAAATCCAAGCTTTCATAATGGTGATTTTTTTATTTTTTAAGAAAAGAAAGACAAAAATGTCTTTAAGGAGACTTTAACTGATCCTACAGGATTTTTCTTTTTAAAGAATGTTTTAATTTGATTCTAAATTACTAATCCAGAGACTAAAACTACCAAGAAATACTCTAGGTATTTATTTTAAGCAGCAAATATGCTATAGACTTTTCTATTAAAGAAAAAGCTCTAAAATTCCCTAAAATTGTTCATACGCAATACAAAGCAACAAAATTTAGCCACTTATATAATACTTTCCTCCGTCCAAATTGTCTCGAATGAGATTTATTTTAAAAAAATTCTCAAGGTAAGCTTTGTTCTTTTAGTTTCAAAGGCATGGTGAGGTTGTTCAGGGATTTGTTTTTTCAGCCTTAATGCTACTTTTTTAATAGAAAGGGATGTTTCAATGTCATAGAATCATAGAATCATAGAATCATAGAATCATAGAATCATAGAATCATAGAATCATAGAATGGCTTGGGTTGAAAAGGACCTCAAAGATCATCGAGTCTCAACCCCCCTACCAAGTGCAGGGTCGCCAACCACTAGACCAGGCTGAATGTCCTGCTTATTTGTAAGTTTGTGTGTTGTTTTATTTTCTTTCCTCCCAAGATAATGGAGTACAATATATAACTAATAACTGCAGCTTAAATTCTAGTGGAACATTATGCTCAATGTGTTAACAGTATTCAGCAACTGCCACCTGTAATTCAAGGTTTCTAATCTTATTTTCCTGTAGATAAAAACTGAAATAGAATGTTAATTTCATATTGGCGTTATTCAATATCTACTAGGAGTTTTTTGCTCTGTAGGATTTTTTTTTTTTTACTGTGTACATATGTATTTAAGCTATTCTTTATACATGCTTCAAGAAGAAATAAGGGTTTTTTTTTCATATTAGTCTAAAAAATACATCTACCTGAACACTGATTTTTAGTTTGTAAATATTTCTAGAAGATGTCCAGGTTGTATTTTTCTGGTGAAAGGTGGGTAAAATATCTCAGTATATCAGGTTGGTGCAGATCAGGTCTATCCACTGAACACCAGAAAGACCTCTTAAATATGCAGGTTTTTTTCCATTCTTGCACAACGAGAAAAATCAAGTCACAGAGCACATATCTCACACATTCTTCTCCAAGTCCTGCAAAGTACTGTAAGTACTTAGGAGCCTGTTGATCATTAATAGTATGAGTTTTCTGCAGTACCTCACATTGTAGTCCAACTTTTACCCATCCAACTACTGTAGTAGCTTTTCCCACAAATGATCTGTGTTTAGGCTTTTCCTTTTCCTGGAGTCTTTGTACGATACCTGCCCTTGAAGAAGTTATATGTGGTCTCCTGGAATAACAGGGGCAAGGAAGGAAAGTGGATACATTGAGGATATTGTTCTGAAGTCACAGCATGCAAAGCCCTTTTTGCTTTTGAAACAAGGCTCTGCTGACCTGACAGTTTTAATCTAACTTTAAAAGCAATAAATGTAATTTATTGTAAAGAATGTAAAGGATTCAAGCTGCTTTAAATTTGGCCTTGGTACATATTAGTACAGATGATCCTATCAGTTTATTAAAATGCAAAAGTCAGATATAGAAGGACACAAGTAATTCCATTTCTCTTAGCAGAAATATTCAAAGTGTGAAGGTAGCTAGATGCAGAGAAAGTCTCTTCTGCCCTTGGGGAGCTCTGCGCAGTGTCCCTTCCTGCCCAAAGACATCTGACAACATGAAGTCCCAATTTCTGCCCTTATCAGGAGCAGTGGGGAAGCAAACCAATATCTTGAGGGAGTGCTGGCTTGTGCTTACTGCCCCCCATTGTGCTCAGTGACTGCAGCTGCCAGGGCAGAGCTGGTGTAATTAACATACTTCCCCTCTGAGGTGTGATGCTGAAACAGGAACAATGAAGCAAGAGGTATGGTATGATTAATGAAAAAAACAAGCTCCAGAATTAGTCGATGTGGGCCTACATAGGGCTGCATTATTAAATCCATATGTGTGTGTAAATACACATTTTAAATGCATAGTATCCTTTCAATTCTTATGGTTTGTTATTCATATCATATTTAACACCAATTCTAGTGGATTTTTGTGTGTGTGTGTTTTGCTTACTTCTCATGCAGGTGTCATTACTTTTTAACTAGTAGGAAATCAGCCATCTGACATTTAAATTTAAATCAGGCCTGCCATTCATTTTTAATAACTTTTATGAATCTCTGAGGTAGAAGAAATCTATACACATTTTTAGGAAAACATAATCAGTGTGAATTAGGAAATCCTTAGTGATGCTTTGTGCTTCTTTCAGAAAAGAAGTAGTAATAGTTGGCTTTTGTTGTTGTTGTTGTTGTTTATTAAATGTGCATGAATATTGCAAATTTAGGAGAACTCCTAAGGAAGGAATGTCTTTCCAAAACCCTAAGGCCTTCAAAATGATTTGTGACTTGTGATCTTGGCATTTCTCCATTTTGCTATCTGTCTGTCCATCTCTCAATTCAACTGGAAAAATGAGTGTATAAGTGATATAAAATTATTCAGTTCCTTATTCTTCCTGAAGAGACTCAGAAACAGCTTAATTGGAATTCATTATATATAGGTGATAAGTTTAAATAAGTGAGTGAAGATTTTGAAGTCTTACGCATTTCCTCTCTTGCTTAGTTCTTTACTCTGATGTCCTAAACTAAAATCAGGGTATTATAGGATCCATATAGTTAAAACTTAATGAGATTTTCTATTACTTTCCATAGAGAATAGTAATCTTATTTTCTTGCAATATAATCATTTTAATATTTTTTAACATTTTAATTAATTTTTAAGTTACTTTAAAATTTATTAGAGATCTAACATCTTTATTTTACTTCCCAAAATTAATTTGTTTTTTAGTTTTCTTGAAAAGAATCTTTACATCTTATGAGGATCAGATGTGGTGCTATTCTCAGCACTCCTTTAAAATGACTAGGATATTAGGAGGAAGTTTTTCACTCAGAGGGTGGTAACGCACTGGAACAGGTTGCCCAGGGAGGTTGTGGATGCCCCATCTCTGGAGGTATTGAAGGCCAGGCTGGACGTGGCTCTGGGCAGCCTGGTCTAGCGGTTGGCAACCTGCACTCAGCAGGGGGGTTAAGACTAGATGATCTTTGAGGTCCTTTTCAACCCAGGCCATTCTATGATTCTATGAATATTTTAAATTATTTTGGAAATCACTGAAAGAAGCACCTCAGAAACTCAGATGAAATTTGGGTGGGGTGGGAGCACATCATCTCAATATCTTCACCTTCAATTTTATTAATGATCTGCAAGTAAGCACTTCTGAACTACCAGAAAATGATCGGAAATCTCAGAATTTTCTGTAACTTGATATTTTTGTTAAGGTGCCATTTAAATTCAGTAGATTTCTCTAGAAACATTGTGTAAACAAATATAGGTTAGAAAGCTTTCCCTAGAGATCTTACAATTGCATTGGATGAGACATATATAGAGGTGAGAAAGTGTAAGCATCTCTATTCCTCCTTTTTACATGGAAAACAGGGAAAGGCAAACTACTATAAAATACTGACCTACTCTGATAACTGCAATGTTTTGAATGGAAAGTAAGAAAAATATGAATAATACATCAACAATCTTTTGGTATTATATACAAAAGAGAATCTGTTTTCTTTCATATGTAATTTACGAAATTGTGTGGAATATTTTTGTGAACAAAGCATTTTTAAAAATAATTTTGGATAAAAACTACTTATTGAAGAGCCAGGCAGTTTCACAAAGAATGCATTTGTTCTCAGGATGTGCAAAGAGGAAGGAACAGATCCGGCTAATGCTTGGTATAGACAAGGTAAAACTAGGTCCTATGACATTGTTTTTTCCCCCTATTAAACACTACTATGCTTACTTTTTTAAAAAATCAGGTACATAATAAAAAAATAGTATTAAATACTATAAATATGTTTGGGAGTCTTCAGTTGTGTTGTTTGTCACACTTTAGAGTAAAGTTTAAGTAGATATTCTTAAGCTATTGATCACCTGTTTGTTTTGGATTTTTTTGGTCTTCACAAATGTATGGCAGCAAAGTGCACTGCAAAGAATGTAGAGGAGTAAGAGTTATAAACACTGAGCCTGGGGGCCATGTTTGCCAGAAAACATTTGCTGCGTTGACTTACTTCCTGCTTCAGCAAGATTTTCTGCACTAAGGGTCTATCATTCTCCTCTAGTCTTTAAAATTTCAAAAGAGGAGCAGAGACAGTGGACAATAAATCTAGACTAAAATATGTATTTAAACAAAGCATTTACAACTCTAGAGTGCTGCATTTGCCAGCTTCACCCTGTTGGTAGAAATGTAGCAGACCACAAAAGCAATTTCTCAATAGCTGCAGTAATAATGTCTGTAGTTATAACTCTGATCTAGCTGTTCAGTTAGAGCCATTGCAATTGAACTGAAAAGCTCTGGTAGATATATGAGACCATCTCTCAGTAAGTATATCCTATTTACAGAAGAAATATGTGTGTATATATACGATACCTCGTGTGATATTAACAGAAAAGTCTTCATATGGAGACTTGATCTTCTGAGAAAAATTACAAAACCTCCTACTCTCAAAGAATCAAGGAGAGGAAAATAATCATAAAAATGTTTTTTAACAGCTTTTCAAAGAAAATCATTCTATTTTTCTCTGAAAATAAATCTTATGTCACAGTCATATTAAACAATATAACTATTTTTCAAAGTTGCCTATTTATGCAAAAATCTCTATTTTTTATAAACCCTTAACTTGATGAGGAGTGGTTTAATGCCAGGAAAAAGGCTATTTTAGAGTCTGTAAATTCTGAAAAATACTAGTTAAATTATTGTAAAAAATGACTAATATTTGTGCAAACAAACAGAAGATGAAATTTATCTCCACAAATCTTTTAATGAGGTTAGGTAGACTGTGTGGGTCAACAGAAACAGTGGGCTTGTGCTATTGGTATGTGGCTGGCTCCTTGATCATCCGGCACAGAATCACAGGGGTTGGAAGGGACCTCTGGAGATCCTAGTACAACCCCATTGCTAAAGCAGGTTCCCTAGAGTAGGTTGCAGAGGAAAGCATCTATGCCAATTTTTAATATCTCCAGAGGAAACTCCACTACCTCTTATAATATTTGTAAGCATTGGTAAGATCCGCTCTCAGTCTCCTCTTCTACAAGCTGAACAGCCCCAGGTCTCAGCTTTTCCTCCTATGGGAGATGCCCCAGGAGCATTTCACCAGTAGTTCCTTATCTTTCATGAATGGAGAAGACCAGAACTTGACACAGTACTCCAGATGTGGCCTCAACAGGGTAGAGGAAGAGGACCACCTCCCTCAACATGCAGGCCATTCTCTTTTTAATGCACACCAGAATACCATTGGCATTCTTGGTCGCAAGGGCACACTGCTGGCTCATGGACAATCTGTTGGCCACCAGAACACCCAGGTCCTTCTCCGCAGAGCTTTTTTCCACCAGGTCAGCCTCTAACCTTTACTGATGCCTGCATTTTTGCCTCCCCAGCTGAAGGACTCTATACTTGCCCTTATTGAACTTCATCAGGCTTCTTTCTGCCCAACTGTCCAGCTCTTATTGAATGGCAGCAAGACCTGGTGTTTCAGCCTCTCCTTTCAGCTATGTATCATAGCAAACTTGCTGAGGGTGGACTTTAGCTCTTCGTCCAGGTCACTGACAAAGATGTTGAACAAGACTGGACCCAGCACCCTCCCCTGGAGACACCATCAACTGCAGGCCTCCAAGTGGACTCTATATCACCGATGACAACTCTCTGAGCTCTGCCAGTCAGCCAATTCTCAATCCACCTCGCTGTCCACTCACCTATCCCACACTTCCTACAGTTCTTAAACACAGATGTGTTTAAATGGCCGGTAGGAAAATAGTAAGAGTGTAAGTATAGTCTGATCAACTAGTATACACTAGCAGTATATGGAGCAAATAGCATCTTCCAGTATTTTAGAGTCCTGCAGTGCAGCTTTTCATTGTGTTTCCAGGTGGATATAAACGTCTATTTCATGCAGCCATTTCAGTATTTTTCAGAGATCTGTACTGACCAATAACATTCAGGTTTCAGTGTCTGGCAAGAGCCAGGCTGGGCTTTTAGGGGAAAAAAGAATCCAGGCTTTAGGGGAAAAAAAGAATCCAGAGAAAGCTGGAGCTACAAAACATTACCTTGTCTGTTTTAACCAGATAAAAAGCCTAACGTCTGGGCTGAGTCAAAGCGTTCAGGGAAACTATATGCTCTTCTTATTGAGCCTGTATTAAGTTAAGGGGCAGAACCACTGTGCTGTCAGCAGAGACATATCAATGTACATAATAGCTCTGTGTTTGCTAATAAAACTGACAGCATATTGCAGTGAACTTCATGCGATATCAGTGCATTCGTCTGCTGCAGTATCTCAGTGCCAATTCCTGGCTCACTGATCACCTGCTTGGATACGTGATTCAATTACAAACTCTTACAAATAAATAACAAGTAGATGTGTCAACTTGATAACCTATTGGAACAAAAAAAAGTTGAGTTTTGTGAATTTTTAATTCGAAATGCAAAGTACAACACATTACAATGATAAATACTGATAAAACTCCAAAATTGCTTTCCACATAACCTACATGGGCTACTCCAAAAGTAATGTTTCCTGTTTTATTCTTTTGGCCCATGACATCAGAATTGGATGTTGGTGGTACAGCCATAGAGGCTGAACCTTCTTGTCAGTATTCCATGACATTTTGTTCCTCTGCAACAGATGCCAGCAGAGGGACCGTCTGACAACATGGGGCCTGACATGGAAGTGGAGATGAAGCAAAGGTGTGTCACTGAATTCTTCCACGTGGAAAAAATGGCACCCATTGACATTCACTGATGCTTGCTGAAGGTTTATGGAGACCAAACAGTGGATGTGAGCACAGTGAGGCAGTGGCTAGTGAAACACCATGAAATGATAGGTCACCTCCACTGACACAATTTTTACTAGTGTGGCATGCAGGCCCTTGCTCATTGCTGGCAAAAATGTATAGCTACTAGTGGTGACTGTGTTGAAAAATAGTGTTTTGTAGCTGAAAATTTGCCATATCAAACAATACTCTTGAGCTTTTTGTATCTATTGTAGTTTTCATGGAAATAAATAGGAGGCATTATTATAAAATATCTTTAAAATAAATCTAAATTGAATAACTTACAGTATGTTAAAACAAAGTGCAATAAAGTTAGAGCATCCAACTGCACTCAGAAAAAGTTAATTCTATTGTTCCTGCCCATCGGGAATGAATTCTGTGTTTTCAAGGCAGAACAGCTTTCTTTAGAAGGATAGGATGCTCCCAGCAAACATCTTGTGGGAAGAACTGGTTTGAACAAACCTGTTACAGGACTTTCGGTCTCAGTTTGGTTCTCATCAGCCACAGACTCCTCTGAGAGCTGAAGAATGCAACTCCTTTCTATCACCCCAATAACACTTTATATTTACAAAAGCAGTACTTGAACTACAAAATTAAGTCACTTAAACATTGTTCTCCAGGATTTAAAGGGTGAAATGGCTCCAGCTGATTCCAGCTAAGCACACAAGGTATTTTTTGACTGATTGTTACACATGTTCTATGTATACTTAACTGTGCCTTGGAATTTGATCGTTTCTTTGTATGGGAAGAATTAATTCACTTTGGCTCTAAGCTATCAAGGACTGAATAGCACAAGAGAAAATACTTGAAATCTCCTAATCCCTAAGAGGAGTTATGGTAGAAAGTATTGGATCAACTTCATTTCTAAAGGGTCAATACCACTTAAAGCAAGGACAAGTGGAACAATCTAATGAATGTTTGAAGCCCCTTATGTAATTAATGGTTTCAAGTGCTACCTTCTATGTTTTTTCTTGTTAGATATATTAACTTTACAAAAAAATTCTTTCCCTATTTTGCATTTAAATGATATTTTTAATCAACATTTTCCTAACTATAATTTCTATTTGAATGAATATTTTTTGAATTTGAATACATATTTGAATATATATTTCAATATATACTTGAATGAATACCCCATCTGTATTTTATAAACAGAAATCTGACCTTCCATTGCAACTAGAAAGTGCATTGAAGAGCCCTTCTGAATCCAGGCTGAAAAAAAAAATAGAATTAAATAAGGCTGGAAGGGACCTTGAGAGGTCACCTCCTCCATTCCCTCTGCCCCAAGGCAGAATCAGCTATACCTAAACCATTCTTGACAGATGTTTGTCTAACCTGTTTTTTAAAACCGTCTGTGACAGAAATCCCACATACTCCCCAAGCAGTCTATCCTAATGCTTAACTCTACTTCTAGTTTGAAAGGTTTTGTTTTTGTCCTGTCTTTGGCTTTTTCTGTAGTATCTAATTTAAATCTTCATTGTTATAAGTTAAGCTCGTTATTTTTTTTTGTCCTGTCCACCATGGTTATAGAGGGAAGAGGTCATTCCCTTGCTCTTTGCAGTAGAATTTTGCATAGTTGCAAACTGTTGCAGGAGAGGAGGAGTTAGGAATACTAAAAATAGCCTCCGGCAGTATAAGTGACCAGTAGGGGAAAAAATGCCTACAAACACTGAATGCATTGGAATAGAGCCCAAAGAGGCAATCGAGCCATAATAACCTGATAATTTGTCTAGACAGAAAGCACACTTGAATAAAAATCACACATATGCGGTTCATATTGGACACTCACAAACAATATGCAGGATTTCTGGCATGCTGTATTACTAGCTATCTAGTTTAGCAGTTATTAGTTGTAAACACTGATGTAAAATCTTTCTTTAGGTTTCTTTAGGAATGTTGCTTTAATGTTTAGAAGGACAGGAAGATAAATCTTCCCCAGTTGCCAAGAATTACAGAAGCTAAAAACAAATAAGGCTAAAAATGTATAAGCTTGAGGCAAAAGGTGGAAATTAAAGTGTCTCTAAATTCTAAAGGAATGTAGGTTAGTCAGTTGAAATTCAGTCAACTAATACCTTCAGAGAAACAGCATGAAAAGTAAGGAACTGTTCTGCAAAGGTTGATTTGATTGCATCCTAAGGACAAGATTAAAAAAAAACTTCAGGAAAATACCCTCAAACCAATAATAAAAGAACAATTGGAGAATTTCTGAAGTTTTACCACAAGTATTACATTCAAGATAACAGTTACCACACTGTAAATAGTTAAAAGCTGGGCTTAACTTGTCGTCAAGAAATTTGAGATTTGGTGTAGAAGTGTGTGAATCTTGAGAGACATTTTCAGAACATGGGAATGTAAAAGCTGTAACTCTCAGTCTGAAATACAACCTATGTTGCTTTGTGCCAGTGCAGATAAACTAGCAGGAAACTAATGCAAATGAAAACCAGCATATCTTCGAAGATTATTCAGTTGAATATCTTGATTATATTTCAGAGTCATCAGCTTTTAATGCAAAAGCTCCTATATAAGATTATTTTATAAGCTTGAAGTCCACAATCGTATTAATTTTGCATATTACAATAATCATTCTGAATGAAGGAAAAGAAAAAAAAACAAATTCTTCAGTCGTAACGATGCTTAATTACTGTACTGATTGTTTTTCTACTTTTCTGTTTTATCTTCTTACAAGGTGAATAAAAATTAAATATTCATTTAAATAATCTCCATGCATATCACCTACCATCCAAATCTAAAATATTACTTATGTATTGAATTATTAAACACAGATTACAAAGCTAAAGCTTTCAACGTAGAAGTCTCCAGGGTAAGTCATGGCATTGTATTCCGTTAATTCATTTTTGCAAACAAAATCTAAATATGTTTTGACAAAATATATATAGATACTTTACAAATTTATAAGAGAACATAGAGCAGTCAGCAATCTTAAAATTTTCTTTTCTTCTTGAATCTAAATTTCATTCAATAAGGATAAATTGCTATCAGCATCCTTCCTTTGACATGGGAAAGCATAGCAGAGTGTGATGTTTGATGTTTTTAATTGTCAGTGTATTCTCTTTATTCTCCACAAGTTTCATATGAGAAGATTTAGAAGAAGAATTTGGATGGATCTAGCCTGCAGTGTCCTGTGGTTCTTATGTGCAGAATCCAGCTGAGTCTGCTGGAAGAGAAAAGAGGGCCTCACTACCTCCCAATGTGTCTCTGCAGAAGGCTATGCAGACACCTTGATTATCCTGCCTTCCTGTAGATGCAATGAATTTTCATTGAAAATGAGTCACTTTCATGGTGCACACAGAGTGTACGTTTCAGTGTGTCATATTAGCAACATCTATATAATAGAGCTGGCCAGATATCAGGAAAATATGTGTATAATGTATTTTAATTCACAATAACAATAGCTCTCAGATAGAGGCCTGGTACATTTAAGTCAACTGACTTAAGGGTTATAGACCAATTATGGAATAAGTCACTATGAGAAGTGAAAACAAATAAAGTACCGCTTTGACTAATGCTGGTGTGTATTTTCTTCTCCAGTCTGTATAGTAATAGGATTTACAAATACACATCAAGGCAAGAAGAAAGATCAAAAGTAATGATTTATCTGATGCCATTGAACACAAAAGCCGTGCAGTACAGTGAATATAGAATACAGACAGAGACAAAAGAGCTATTACAATAAGTAAACTGAAAGCAAAGGACAAACAGGAAAATCACTGCTTTTCCATTGTGCCTTAATGGGATGGTTGCACTCACTGGCTTTTCTAAATACTGATTTTCACTTACAGTAAGCCTTGGGGGTATTCATCAAGAAGTGTTTCCAGTAATTAGAACTTTGTGAAGAATTAAAGGACTGACAGTGCAGAGCAGCAATGAAAACAAAATTCTAAGATTCATTCATGAGTGTTCACAAGCTGAAATATGAATTCAACAAGCAGTCACCTCCTTGGCAATGTCTCAATACGTGCTACTTTAATAAATTTGCACTGGAAAATGTAAATGTATTTCTATTTTCTGGTCAAAAAGATCCCTACTTAATTTATGATTTGAATATATTTTCCTTCCAAATATTCTACTTTCAAGATATTTTCCTGGTTAACTTCATGTATCCATATACACAAATATGGAGAAAACACAAAGAAGTATAAGAGGATTTTGACATTTTACAAGTTTTAGAGTATAGCATGAAAACGCATTTCATTTTGCACATTCACGTTATACTTGTGTACAGAAGAGTAAAGCTAACAATCTGTTGCTGTACAGCACACATTCTTTGAGAATTGGGATTAAACAATTTTTATTTTTATTCTTAACTTCCTACTGTTGAGATTTGCAGTTTGGGGGTTGAGAACTATTGATTTGTCCTGACAAGAAAGTAAACCCCTGCAAACAGCATGTGTAAATGGATTTACTGAATGATAGATGTGTTAGGTAAAATATTCTTCTGGCAGGAAACCTTTATTTGCCTTTTGATAATCTGATGATTTGGCATATTCTAATGCTAGCTGGGGGTCCACATGTTATTGATAGAAAGGAGTGAACTAAACATGAAAACAAAGGTTCTTAACATGAAAATAACACAGTAGAAAAGCAAATAATTTGAAAAAAAAAGTTTATAGTCTGTTGCACATTCCAACAGGGTGCTTATACCTATAGTCTTACAACTTAGTGTCTTTACTAACACTGAGAAACAACATAACTTAAATGATAATTTGTGATTATAAACAAGCAAATAATTAAACTTATTTTTTCCCAACAACATTTGTGTAAAGTTCATTGGAGGAAGAAAAACAAAGTAGTTAAACTATCTGCCTGGGTACCTGGGTGATGCTGGTATAATTTTTATTGTGTGAACTTTAGGATCCATGATTGTTTTCCATCTCTTCATCTATCAATTCCCTTCTCTGATTTGCCTTGACCCAAATTATTTTGTTTGCTTTTCTGAGGGCATCTGAAAGTTGCTTGAGGTGTTTCATCCTGTGAGGCCCAGTGGCCCGTGTCGCATGCTGCTGGCAGTCCACAGCAACCACAGCAACACGCAAAGGGGTTCTGACAAGAAGGAGCAGAACTTGGGAACACTGGCAAGTCATAGCATTTTCTGGGCATGGGAAGTTATCTATCACATAATGGGGTCCTGGACTGCAAGGACATTGTGCGCAGGCTGAGAACTGTTTGTGCACAAAGCGGGTGACAGCCGTATGGCATCAAGCTTCACTCCCACACACAGGGTCACGGGTAGCATAGCCAGAAGCGAGATCAGAGAAATCCCTAAAGAGATATGTTCAGCTGCCTCCAAGCGAACACAGTGATAAAGTGGTCTTATTATTTGGTAGCATCTCTCTTTTAAAGGGCAAACTTTGTCTTTAACCTTTACTGTACTATTTCATATGGTACTCTGCTTTTTCAAGTGAGAGAAAAAATTCACTGCACTCTGCCAAATGATGGGCTAGGAAGGAAGAAAAAGGATATAGCTGGTGATGCAGTTATCAGAAGCAGTGAACTGCTAAGGCTCTCCATGCTTTTACAGATCTCATTCCCAAACTTATTCTAGATGAGGATTTCAGCAGCTTTGCTGAGCAGTTTGTGCTTCGTTCCAGCAAGTTGACATGGATTGTAGATTTCCTACTCTTCAAAGAT
Organism: Numida meleagris; assembly: GCF_002078875.1. Lineage (NCBI taxonomy): Eukaryota > Metazoa > Chordata > Aves > Galliformes > Numididae > Numida > Numida meleagris. Next base: position 18,011,228 of record NC_034415.1, on the reverse strand, counting down.
TAATAGGCTTTAAATTTTAGGTGAAGTATGTTCCAACAGGATGCTTATACCAAATAGTAAGCTGTAACTTGTATTTTGAGCAGTATTAATCCTACACACTGTTATATGCTCACTACTTCATCCTGGTAATGAAGATAACCTGCTTCTCTTGTGGCACTGGATTAGATCTTTCTAGTGTTTATAAAGAGAACAGAGGTATCTTTAGGACCCCCTCAAAAGCTCAGCAACATTAACATCAGTATCTCTATTTCGGTGCTCTTAGAAGCTTATGGTTTGAGGTCAGCTAAGACAGACTGACAAACCCTAACCAATTCTCAGTTGGCATCATTCTACTTCAGCAACATTTGTGAAAACAACAGGTTCAAACAAAGAAACTTGCATATTTACTTAAGTTGCCTTCACTTCTTTTTGCTTTGACTGAAAATCTGCAGGGACAAGCTGCCCAGGCTTAAACATTCCCATTTAATACAATGCTGTTAGAAGTGTACTTGTTATGAATCTATTCTCATAAATTGCACTTACTAATTTATGTGCTGATGTGTTTTGGAGCTTTGAAGTCATGACTGCTTCAGCACTATCCTGTGATGGACAGGAAATAAATGCTTTGCTTTATGCTGTGAGTTGGAGCCGGACAGATTTAAATCAATTTGTGATAAAGACATTGTATACCAACACATGATCTGGAGTACGCATAAATATAGAAGAGAAACAATTAAGGATCAGCTGGGGATACATACATAAAGAATTCTAAAGTAGTAGGCTTTTAAGCCATCAAAACGGCAGGATTAGTGGGCTAGGGGTGAATATGAATCCTAGTGGGTTATATTTGAACTCTTGGGAACTATTTCAATTCCAAATAGTTTACATAGTTTATAAAACATATAAACTAATACACTAAACTTCACACACATGTGCACTGATGAGGGCACAAGGGAACCTTCCTTCTTCAGGTAAAAACTAAAGACAGTCCAAAAACACTGAGCTGGCAATTTTTGCAATTTCAAAACAAAGAAGAAAATGCATTAAAAAGGGAACAGCACTGATCCCATTCTCTTTGCTAATCTACAAACAAGCTCGGCAAACAGTGAGAAAGGACAACTGCACCTAAGAGAGCATAAGTTCCCTTTCAGGGCCTTTCTTCATTCTTAAGTGTCAGAAATTTTGCCAGCTTTATTATAGAAAGTAAGTTTATAATATTCAAAAGAGTAAACAAAAAATTGAATACCAGTCATTTTAAGGAACTGGGAAGTTCCTATTTTGGGGTCCTATAATTTTCCTGGCTTTCAGCATCATAGATATATGCATTAGGAGTTTGCCTATGTAACAGATATTCATGTTTATTAGGATACGTATCCTGTGGTGCCTCCAGATACTATTGCAGCCCGCAGCACATTTTTATCACCTGCATCATCTACGGTTGCTCCTTCAGGGGCTGTAGTACTAGTTAGGAGCAGTGTAGTACTACTCATGGAGATATTGCTTTGTGGAGGCCAGTAAATGCTCTTGGTGTGGTGGTAGGAAGGCACAAGGTTTTAGGCCCTCAGATGTGTCTGGACACTTGATTATGGGGGAGCTTGGTTGCAGGACAAACAGCATGAGATAAGGCTTTTCTGTAGCACACAATCCCTAGCTTTTCACAGACCTTTCCTATTCCACAGGTTATTTATGTTCTCTTGAGCCTTACCTGAAGCATATCTAAATATCCAGGGTGGGTATGCTCTCCTAGGGACAAGAAAAGATACATTATTTTGATTCTTGTTTTCTGGAGCTGACACTGATTCCTGGACCCCATGGATGTGGAAGCTGAGATCGCTGCTGGGGTATGGCCATGCCCTCTGTATGGCTGCTCTGCACAGGGAAGAGAAATCAGACAATTTCACTCAGGGCAAGTAAATCCTCGGATCATGGAAAAAAGCATGCAGAGCTCTGCCAATGTTGTGACTATTCATCCTGGGGACGTGCTTTGCAATCTGGGAAACATGCACTTGTGTTCAGAAATAATTAAACTACACTGTAAGAGAAAGACTGTAAAGATTTCTCTTTAAGATTTTCTGCAACCATCCCCAGACAAAAGAGTCAGGGCTGCAAGGGCAGCTGCTGAAGAGGGCTTGAGGAAGCACTGTGTCAGCAGTGAATAGTCACCCATGCAAAGTGACAGTGTCTGTGACAGCACTATGTAAGTGTTCCATCTGGTGCCTCTCTAACACCACTTCTGCCTATGGTGATGCTCCCAGCTGTAACCTCCACATTATGATCTGTGAGGAACTTGTGGGGAAGCGTGGGGGATTTCAGTAAAGGGAAATTATGACAGAAAAAGGTCTAGCAGAAGTCAGGAGAGTGAAGGAAACCTGAGTGCACCAACGTTTCTTTTCTGAGAATCATCTTTCACCTAGGCTGACAACCTCCCATGAGGGCTGAGGCACCTGAAGCATGTAAATGGTGAAGGTACTGTTTTTCCTGGGTCAGATGTGTCCCAACTATACTCAGAGCTCACGTGGAAGTGGCATCCAGCTTGACTCAATCTAGCCCTTCTCTAGTACTGTTTTATCTTCTTTTTCCCTTCTGCACACAAGCTAACTGTTTTACTTCTGTGAAATCTAGCAATCCTTTTGTCACATGCCTAGTCATTACTGTGGGTGAAGGATTATTACTGGCTGTAGACTGCTTCACATCTCAAGTCTTCTAGCAGTTTTAAACACAGGATAGGAATATCGTCTTTTAACAAGTAACACAGGCACTGCTGCTGTATAACTAGTGACTAAATCAGTCCCAATTACCCTGGGCCAGAATCTGATCTGTTATTCCTCTGCAAATCTGGAGGAGGCTGGAGAATTAAAGAGAATGATTCTCTGCATAAACCCAAACCAGAACTCAGTACTTCATGCTCCACCAAACAAATACAACTGCACTACACCTTTTTACTTTCTTACATGTATTTACATTTAAGGATGTCAGTAGAAAATACCATCAACAGACACATTCTGGCTGATTTCTAAAAGCATACAACAATATAAAATATTTATTTTAGAGAGTGAGATACTTAATTGTACTCAGACACCACTGGAATCCACTCTCATTCATTTCTGTACAAAAAGCAAACAGACAAAAGTCTGGCTGACAGCTTGCCAACACACTAATTAACTTTCAGCTGCAGCATTCTCAGTCAGACTTCGCTCACAACCTATACACCCTGCCAGGAAGTGCAGCAATGAAATGCAACTTTAAAATATAGAACTAGACAGAAAATAGAGGAGGGCTTCATAGGAGATGAAAATGTTCTGCATGTGGACCTTGGTTGTACATTCTTATTATTTAAGGAAATACTCTTCTGCAGCTCACTCATGGTTTGAGAACACAACATTAATTATATCTCTTTCTTAATTTCAGAACTTCAAAGATGCATTCCTTGTCCAAGTATACAAGTCTCCCTTTTGTTATGAGCTATACTTCGACATGTGTACCTTGAGCAACTGAATATTGTATAGATAGAAACATTCAGTTCCCAATATTTTGGAGACAAAACCTCCTGGTTGAGAAACTCTTATAGAGCCTTCCACTTTCAAATCCTTTTTCAAGTGACATTCATATTACTTTTTTCCCCCCTCTCTCTTACGCTCTGCAGGCTCTTGAAACTTTACTGTAAGACACAAGAAGTGTGTTTATGAGAAAAAGATTCTAAATGTAAATTACTAGTTTAATTAATATTTGTCCTCCTTTGTCTTTAACCAAAATTAGCCCCCTTCCTCCCCACATCTGCTCTGTCTCTAGTCTCTTTCCCCCTCCCATCTGCTCATGCTCTCTCTTCCCTCCTCCCCCCATCTGCTTGAACATCACTAACCCTCCAGGGATCCCTTTTCCTCTGTTTGACTCCCTGCCTGTCTCCCAGCTGGGCTTTCCTTTGCTATCTGAAAACAAAATGATAAAAACAAATGTTTGTGATGGAGAAAACAACACATGCTACTGTAAATGAATTTCCCCAAACTTCTTTTCTTGGCTGTTTTCTCTGTAGAGAATATAGAAATTGCTTCCTTGAGTTCTCAAGCAGAATCATAGCCTACCGTTTCTGAATCTTCTTGGAGAGCTACGGCTCTGTTAATGGATTCTGCTGAGGCACTGATTAGACAAACACTCCAAGAGTCTCACTCAGAGTGGGAAGCTTTATTCTTTTGTCTCATTACCATGTCCATCAGCAGCAGCGGCAACTATCAAAAGCATCTCCCCAGTACTGGGTCAGACAGTGTTTTTGCCATCACTTCTGGAAAGCAAAAACCCAGCTGATTTGGCTTCAATAGCTGCAGGTTCAAGTAAAGATGAAGCTTCCATTAATATCAAGTTGCAAAGGTCTTTGACAACACTGCATTCTCCTCACTATCCCTTTTACTTGGGTCCATTGATTACCCTGAAGTTACACTGTCACGAAAGCAACACAACAGAGTAGACTGTAATTCCAGGAATAATGGAAAACTACTTATTTCATTGTTACAGAGTCTTTTCCTACATACAGTGTAATCAGTTTAGCACACACCGCCATTGCTTGGCACTTGCTAAGACAAATTCTGTAAAGTATTGCAATATTTTCAGGTGTGCTCCATGGAGCACATTTCAGCAACACCATTTCAGGAAGTTTTTGTTTTGCAGGTTAAAGCAATATTTTATTTTGACCAGCCTTTCCACAGATGCATGAATGTACTGTAAGCTTTAGGAAAGCTTTGTGAAGAGTTACCGTACAATATTGCAGAAATCAGCCTTGAATTGCTTTGCCTGGAGACCTGTCGCTTTTATTTCACAGAATAAATAAATAAATATATTGTTGGTGGTGTCTAGCTACAGAGCTACTGCCTCATTTCCCAACCCAAAGTGAGGTCAGTGGGAATACTTTTTGAAGCATGCAGAATTGAACAAATTGGTACTAAACTGGAACCACAAGAGAAAGGGCTGAAAAATCTTGCCTAATACTGTGGTACATTTTATTTGTAGTTTGAATATTAAAGAAGTTTCTAAACCTCCCCTTCAAATTCCACCATCTTTTTATGTTGCTTTATTGATAAGTTTTTGGATAAATCTTGTCATATACAATTCATCTAAGTTTCATAGTTGTCAAATAAATTTCTGGCTAGCCAAGATTTAAAAGATCACCATGAACAAGAAGAAAGGTGTGTTGTTGCACAGTCTCCTATGCTCCAGTGTCACTCTTTATTCAGGCAGAGGACATTATGTATTTTGGTAAAGAAGCCAAATAAAAACAAGATTTATGGGGAAAAGATTGGTCTGCTAGGTCCATGATTACTTTGGTGATTGCAACAGCGCATCTTTAGAGAACATATACCAAATAGGTAAGTGGAAGAAGACTTTTAAGTAATAAGGATACAAATTTTTATTTTTATTAAATTGATATCATTTTTCCTGAATTAAAAAAAGATAAAAATCCCTCCTGAAAAAGAAGTCCATGAGTAATGATTATTTTTCAGCTTCCTGCTTCTCTTGCAAAGACAGGGAATATGGAATTCCTGCATGCTTAACAAGCTTGTACATATTTTTCATGCATAGAAGAACAGGATTATAGAACACCCGCAATGTTTTCCACTTTTAACACAAATTTAACTACCTATCTTGCATCTGGATTGCAGGTTCTTCATGAATATCTGAAGAGACACCTTATCCATAAAGTGAATAGGACAAAGAAATCAAAACTATACTGCATATTAATTATTAAAATTGCTCCTTTGGTATTTTGTATCTAAAAAATCCTGTAATAATTTAAAATATTTAGAGATTGCTTACCTCTTCTCCAAGAGGTCACTAGTTCTTCCCTCATTTTATATATAAAAGAAAAAGAGATATGCTCATTGAGTCCCCCAGGAATCGTTCCCTCTCTCATTTAAACAGGTTGGGCCTGAATGGGTACAAGTGATTGCACAGAAAATCTGTGGCAGAACAGGAAATGGGTCCCAGTTTACACAATTATTAGTCCTATACTTTTACATAAGACTAGTATTTTAACAAGGCTTCGAGGTGAAACCTCAACAAGATTCATGAGGTGAATTTTCAGAATAGACTTCAATCTGGCCTTCAAGGAGAAATGTTTTTTTTATACACTAATTTTAAGAATTCATCTTTTTTTAAAATAGATAATGAATTCAATAACACTAGACAAGATGAATATATACAATTTTTTAAAATGGCATTAAAAAGAGAAGGAAAATATAACTTTGTATCATCCTCATTAGGGCTTCATAAAGTGAGAATTTTGTTCTACTGTTTCATTTATATTTTATTATGTGTTTTGTTTGAATAAGCAAAACCACAGTATTTCCAAGTATAAAAGGACAATAATCTAAATACAATCAAATGTGACTAGGAAGGTTTCTTGGTATTTTTCTTATTGCAGATGCATGGTAGTTTTTAATTCTACATCAGTTAGAACATCCTGTTCTGATTCTGAAGCCTTAGCCAGAACTACAGAAAATTAATCTTTTGTTTTTCTATACTGAACTGGTCTCAGTATTTTGAACAGCTAAATGCTAGCATCCATGTTATTATTACCATGTAAATTTAACAGTATTGTCATTTGTAAGTGTTCCCTGCTTTCAGACTATACAGTGTCTTCAAGTATGTATATTAGTACTGCCTGATCTGCTGGTATTTTCCACTTCATAATTTTATAGCAAAAACATTGCTATATAATTTAATTAGTAGAATGAGCTTGAGGGGGTGAGACAGTTGCTTATTAAGTCTTTAATGATTAGCAAGTTTTGTCCTTAACTCCAGAATTTTGTGACAATGAACTTCAATGTTGATTCATAGTTTTATATCTTGTCACAGGATATCAGTTTGACACTTATAGAAAACATCCATCAATTTTAATAAAGCGTTGCCTCTCTGTAGAGTTAAACAATCCATAAAATTTTCTGTAGGAGAAAGAAGTAATGATGCTCAATAATTACTGTTTTAGAACTATACCTAAATTACATAAGATTGAGTTTTGTGCTTGATGTAAATAAGTACAGAGATTAAACCTGCATATATTTGTCTATGCAGCTGTTAAATAAGTAAGTAGAGCTCATTTACTTGCATAACCTGATAAAGCCTTAGTCTATTTACCAACAATATAATCACTGAGGCAGAGAGCTGAGTACAGGCTCAAAATCCAGCTGGGAACATGGATATATCTAAATGTTGTAAAACTTAAGAAAAATTCAACCACATCAAAGAAATGATATTCCTGTCATCTATAGCTGATATTGCTGGATTCAGCAGTAAAACCAATTTTTTTTCCCTAAACTTGGTCTTACTATTGAAGGTACACCAAGAAATAATAAACCAATCATTATGTGCTACACAACCAACCATGCATCATAACAGAGCTGCTAGTCAAAACTTCACACTAGTGAAAGTAATAAAAGGATGTGTTTGCTTAAAAGAACTGGAATGGTTGCTGCTTTAGATACTAGAATATTGTGTCTTTTGTTCCTTCTCTCAACACCAGCAAAATGATATTTAAATAAGTCAAAAAGAAGTTCATATGCTTGAAGAAAGCATATGAACACTGCTATACCTCATGTCATGACAAAGGAGTACAAAATTTAAAGCTTGCAACAGTTCTGTGATCTGCACTTTCTTGTTTCTTCAACAATGATGCTTTCTTAAGTGTGTCATTGTCAGGAGAGGAGATTTTTTCCAGAAGTTCTTTAAATTTTGCATACTAGATGAGATGCACAAAATCAATGTGTTCTTTTATTTGGTTTGTTGGTTTTTGTTTTGTTTTAATCTGCTTTTAATTACAGTTGTTTCATTATTGTCTTGGTTTTTTAGAGACTCAAAAAACTTCATGCAATAAAACTGTAGTTTATGACACTTTAGTTTATGAATGATTGATTTTTTTATTGTAGAAATTCAGACACATTTAGTGAATCTTTGATGTGCAGTTAAAAAATATTTCTGAATAAAATTCAAGATGCTTGCTCATTGACACTCTAGAACTCGAAACAAGGTTTCAGTAAATTATTCAGTGTGAATTATTTGTTCAGCTCCTTTCATTATACCTTTGGTTTGCTTGATTACTACTAAACAGAATTTCCTGAAGTACAATATTTTCAAGGACAGAATCAAAAATACAAGGGTAACCTCAGGTGACACCATGAAGTTTAGGAGGCCTTGAATTACAAATCTTTATCATCTCTTTGTGTAGATCGTATACTACTTTTTTTCCTTTTTTAAAGTTTTATTTCCTTTTTTTTTAATATATTATGTATATAAATCAATGTCAGTAAACAGTGAGTACCGTACAAAAGGAATTTAAAACCTCATGGTTTTATGAAATAAAGATCCCTTCTAACTCTCAGTTTTCTGAGTGTGAGGTAAAGGTTTCTCCCAGCATCTTCAAATAGTAAATATAATAATGTTTAGCTAAAAGTACATATTAGATGGCTCTGCTACAAGAATCAGAATATTTGTAGGTTGTTACTGTCTTTGGCTGCAGAATACCCCTACTTCTTACGTTTTAAAGAATAATTGCTTTTTTGTTGTTCCTAATTAACTTATATGCATTTTAAAAGAGAAATGTAAGTTCTTTTTGAAATGAGCCCAAATGGCTTGATAAGGCAAGGCTGCAGCAGCTGGTTCAAGAAGCTGCATTTAAACCTGAGGTTGTCTGCTCTTCTCTTAAGGCTGACAGAGTTTGGGCAGTAGTCAAACTTTTTTCTTTAAAGTCAGTTGTTTTGTCACTGTCCTGAAAGATTTCTTCCTCTGTGTATATAACAAGAGAAGATAACATTCAGAAGGTGACTGAAAATAGTGATTAAGAATATTAAAATATCTCTTTTTTAGACAGACTCAAGTGCATTGATTTCTTACAGTCACTGGCAAAAATTGAGCTGTTATGATTTAGTAAGCCACTGAAATGTTGTTTATTGTAGGTTGTCTACAGAACTTTATGGAACAGAGAGAAAGACAGACATCAATCCTGAGTTCTACATGCCCTTCCAAACATATTCTGACTGAGGAAAGAAACAATCAGACCAAGAAAGAACAACAGAAAACTTTTTTGTTCAAGGCTCCATGTTCTCATGCCCTTTAAATTTTTTTTTTTATATTTTTGAAGAATATTATGAAATCCTGTCGTGATTATTTGTTTATAGATTGTATTTTTAATTTTTTTTTTAAGAGCACTAGTAATAAGAAAGAAATTGGGTTAGCTTATTATAGATCATTTAGGTTGGAAAAGACCCCCAAGATCATCCAGTCCAACTGTCCACCAATTTTGTCCACTCACCATGTCCCTCAGTACTACATCTACCCAATCCTTAAACACCTCCAGGGATGGTGATACCACCACCTCCCTGGGCAGCCTGTGCCACTGCCCAACCACTCTGAGAATAAATTCTTCCTAAAATCCATCCTGAGAATATTATGAATAAATACGCATATTAACCACAGTTCCTGTTTCTTTTGGTCACTCTTGATCCTATATCTGATACAGAAGTTCCGAATGGGACACTGCTCCCAGTTTGAATGCACCCAAGAAGTGCTTTCCTAAGCTGACACAGAGACAGGGTGAGACCTGCATTTCCTATATCATACAACCACCTCCTGGAAGAGGATAAGATGAAGGATTACTAAAACAAGTGTGTTTGTTGAACTTCTTTGGAAAGTGCTGTTGATCAGTATTAACTTAATCATGGCTGTTTCTTGAGAGCTGCTGAAGTCACTGTGTTCCTTCCTGAGCCTGCAACCTGCTGGGAATGACTCTCTCTGCATGGGGCTGGCTGTGTTCCTTCTGCTCTGGGCAATGCAGTTTGCAGCACTACCCTGCTACTAATCCAGTGAAATAGTTTGTCACTTTGGCTTCTGAGTTATCAAGAAAAGGTGTGCATGCATTTTCTGCCTGAGGTACATACTGTACAAGCATGTGCTCACATTGTTCACTAAGATTACTTATTTTAAATAAGTATATATTCATCTTTTTTTTTTCTTCTGGGTTGTGAGTTTTTTCACTTGATAAAGATTTTGTGGAAGTGTTAACAAAGCTGCTGTCAGTTACTGACTGAATCTGTGTTTCACATTCTGTTTCCAACTTGGCACAAATCCTGAAGTTAATAAAATGATGTGGTACTCCTCCTGGTAATTAAAGCAAGATGATTATTCTACAATAATAATCCTCTTAAATAGTGAGGCATATAAAAATGCAAAGATAATTCTTTGCTTAGCAATGTAGTATATTGGTAAATAAAAAATAGATTACTTTTGAATTGATAAACAGGTAATCCTGTTTGTTTCAGTCAGAATAATGAATCTCCATTTGGGTAACAAATGAGCATTTTGTTTGTGACCCTGAAGATATAAAGTGGAATTCAGATAGTCCATGTGTTCTGAAATGACTGTTTTATCAACTTGCCGATTCTGAGCCTAAAGCACGTAGCTAAGGATAACAATCTGTTTCATCCTTCTGACTTCATATGTTCTGAGACATACTAAATAAATAAAGGTGTAGAGAATATTTCATTTGGAAATTTGTTTTTCTTTTGAACTCTTAAAATGTGCAGTAGAGCTGACTATACTATAAAATGTTATGCAGATCATGGATTTTTTTTCCAAATGTTTATTTGATGCTTGTTTTTATCTTATGTGAGCAGAACAGCTTCCTTAACATAAGCAAAATTACCTCTCACACAGAGAGAATCAGCCTTAGGTATGAATATGTCTCAGAGGTAAGCAGCCCTCTGGTAGGGAAGAGGATGGAGCTGCCACTGTGGCATGCAAGGAGGGTGCATGCATCCTGCTACATGGTGTTAGCTGGGGAAAGTGTGGCAGAGAGGGCATTAATGGGCTTACACCCATTTACCCAGCTCGCAATGGTTAGGCTGGTCATTGTAGGGACATTAAGAAATTCCAAAGCTATATCCAATGTCTAGAGCAGGTTGACTGCTTAGTCTATGTGCAGCAAGTCCATGCCTTCCGACATGCTGCATGAGTAGAATGCCAGGCATATCCTATAAACCTATTTGCCATAGGCACAATTCAGTACAGAAATCACAGAACATCTATTCCTTAGACTTGATGTTTTGGATTTTGGTATATAAATGCTTGTGATAATAGATTATTTGGTATGTTTACATGAATCTGACAAAGTCAATGCAAGTACAAAAGAAGGTTATAATACAGCTTTTAAATAAAATTATCTTCATATCTTACACCAATGTAGATCAGAGCAGAGTTTTTTCCTCTAATCTTTGCCTCATGTGCAAACAGGATTGCAGATGTTAAAAAGAAAAAAAAATGATGGATAACAGGCAAGTGTTTGTTGGTGACAACAGTGGTATCCTAATTGCCAGTGGTACTGAGAAACAGGTGAAAAATTCACACTGAAACTAATGTAGCAGGAGCTCTACTATGGAACTAAAGAGAATAAGTTTATCCCTAGCATAGCATTGTCTACTTAGCCTTTAACATTTTTCCTCTTCAAAATAAATAAGTAGAGATCACTGCTACTTTCTTACAGCTCTATTTTGAGAAGTGGAAAGCAATACAGTAGGAGGGAGTCAAACTGTCACCTGGAAATCTCCAGTTACATATCTATCATTTCCGTGTAGATATTCTTTCTCCTTTGTTTCTCTATCACAGATTACTGCTTTTGGATCAAATGAACACATTTGTTCTATTCATTCTCAGCTGAAAAATCACACCTAATCAAAAAACTCTAGAATATATTGGAGCACATTATTCAAACAAGTATGTTCAAGTTCACACAAAGCAAGGAACAGATCTAACCCAGGAAAGCTCCTGAATGTTGAAAGACCTTATTATAATTCCTTATTTTCTGTTCATCACTTCTGGAGTAGAGGTTTCTTTGAAAATGTGAGTGTGTTTTGAATGTGGAAATGGACATACTGTCTCTCAACAGGACTTACTTAATCTAATTTCTGATGCTATTATCACTGACAGCTTTTAGGGGAGCAGCTGTAGTTTTGATTTAAGTCCTCAAAGAATTTATTCTGTCAAGGAACATTTCCAAATGTGTCAGGACACATAAACCCTTCTCAAAAGGGATCCCTTATGAAGTATAAAATGATAGGATCAAGGGATTACAAGTGTTTGACACATTTCTGTTTTAAAACAATGTACAGCTCTTTGGATTCTTAACTACATTTTGTCTATTCCAATAAGTCTTAATGCAAAAACCCTTGAAAACAATGCTCCAAGTGGTAAGTAGTGAGAACTTCACAGGTGAACCTCTCAGGGAGCAATTACATTGATCAGTTTTATATAAGTAATTCAGTTCTGTATTTAGATTCTGGCAAAGAGTATAGAGGGTTTCAATGTTTCCATTAACACTTACACTATATGAACTAAAGACAGAGAAACTACTGCTTATTTCTTTAACTATGTAAATTTGACAATTATATTGAAAATTCCAGTGCATCAATGGCAACTCCTAAACCATAAAAAAGGAATAATCTTAATAGGCTGTATCACTCACATCTCCCTCTGATCACTCTTAGACTAATCATAAACTTGGTATGATAGCGTGACTTACAGGTCAGTGATGGGAGATCTTGAAGGTAAGTTACCTTCTCCACTGAAGTCTTCCTAGGAATACTATGTTACTATTACAGTGCAATAAATACAAACCGAACTTGTGTGAAGACCTACTCTAGAGATTTTTATTCTCTAGAGGTTATAAACAGTAGTGCTTACAAGATTATTATTATCTTAAGGTCTTTAGGAATAGCAGCCTCCAAACAGCTCACATTATTCCAATTCCCTTCACTGAAGGGAAAATACATAAATAATACTAAGTGGCTTCGTTCAATTGATCCAGAATTGAATGGGAATAATTTATGAAATTATTTCCTTGCCGTTTAATGAAAGGGTTGCTTAGAGACCTACTGGCCACACATTTGACTTCACTTGCATTAACTTGCACTGGAAATCAATTAAATTACTATAAATTCATGGTAGTGTAACTGGGTGTACTTATTAGAGATAGACATAGTTGCCCAGGTTCTGGAAACCAGAGTCAATCTTTAACTGCCCCTTGCTGCAGCCATGAAGAATTTATGTTTTCATGATCTCAAGATTTTTTTTTCCTTTTCCTACTTGAAAATAAGGCAATAAGCCTCTCAGATAGGTAAATATTAGAAACTAAGTTTATTAGAACACATATCTAGTAGAAGTAAGCTACAAAAGTACTTCCCAGAACTTCTTGACCCTGAACTTTTTCAGACATATTTGTGTTCTCATTTTATTCTATCACTCAGTGTGAAAAATCCAAGACAGGTTTGCAGAGTTAGATGTGATAGAGTCTCAAACATACTTCCCCATTGAAATCAGAGACTTAACAGAGAGATATTTGTTTCTAATCAAGAAGAAACTTACTCTAGCCGTTCCCAGAGCACAACACATCTTTTCTTTGCTTGCATCTTACTGTGCGTAAGAAGGGCAAAAATTGATGAGACAGCTGGTCTTCTAGACAACTAAGACCAGTTATCAGGTGAAATTTGCAGAGTTAGTAGAGATGGTATATAGCAAAAAAGGGCAATAACAGTACCTTAAAATAGGAGAGAGGCCCTACAGAGCAATAGCAAGCAATAAAGAAAGAAAAAAAAAATGGCTCACCCCTTCCAACAAGCAGTGACAGCTTCTGAGAAGTACAATTTCTATCCAAAGAGATGCTGCTTTCTTGGCTGTTATCCTTAAATGAGGGTGAGGAGGGGTGGATCCAGGCTCTTCACCTTCTGGTCATTCAGGTGCATTGCTTGCACCTGAGCACCCTTGGTTAGCCACACCATCCCACCTGCTGCTCAACTATTGGTTCAGGCTGTGACTTGGCAATTCCACTGCACATGAGATAACAAGGCATTGCAGGATTTAAGGCCTAGTATTTTATCTGGTGAATTGTCATAAAGGATGCACAAAATATGTAAAACCGGATATTAAAAAGAAATTATAATTTTGAGGCTTTTTTTAACTTAAGTTAGTATGAAGAAAATATTTAGTTTGCCCAAAATACACATTCTGATTTGCTGGAACTTTATTTCTGACTGTTTTGATGTTATTCCAGAACTGCTGTCTTCTTTCATTGTGAATACTTCTTTGTAAAGATTTGGCATATTGTCTGTCTATAGGTTTAGTTACACTAACAGGTCACAGGCTAGAATGACAGTAAAAATATACTCTCAAAATAAAAGGAAGTCTACCCCATGCCCAGAAGAAATTATTTTTCCTGGATGAATGCTTCAGCAGGCTTCCCAGTGGTATCTCCTCAGGCTGCTATTGCCTGCTAGCACTGCTGAACTTGTCAAGGGCTACTGGGAAATGTTATAGATTTCATTGTCTTCACGTTGTTCAGATCCTCAACAGGAGAAGACACCTCTTCTCAGATTAAACAGTTGTACCATACAAAATATCTTAATTATTAGAAAAAGAATTCTTGTGATTTGCCTTGAAAACTAGGTTGATAGCTAATAAAACGATGCATGTTATGATGCATATATATGCATATATATATATGCATATATTCAGTATGTTATGCATACTGAATGCATACATTCAGTATGACTGAACTCATCATTCCTATTCTGATGGAGACAGAAAGCCTGATGTGAGACAAAATTGTAGAATACGTCTTAGAAAATCCTTTTACATGACAGCCTTGTTAAATATTTTGTTAAGTTGTACATTCTGAAGGTATCAACTTAACTTTTTGGCTTTTGTATTTATTGAGAGTTTGAGAAGGAGAGAAAATAAGCAGTCTGTGAAGCTCCAAATATCCTTATTAACTAAATATTTGTATGTGATAATTAGGTAATTTGCTTGTTATTCTGAATATGGGCACTTGATATGTCAACCAGAATTGTAAAAAACAAAATGACATATATATATTCGCTCTCTATAACTACCTGAAGGGAGGTTGTAGTGAGCTGGGGGTCAGCCTCTTCTCTCTTGTAACTAGTGACAGGACAAGGGGGAATGGCCTCAAGTTGCGCCAGGGGAGATTTAGGCTGGACATTAGGAAATACTACTTTTCTGAAAGAGTGGTCAGGTGCTGGAATGGGCTGCCCAGGGATGTGGTTGAGTCACCGTCCCTGGTGGTGTTCAAGAAATATTTAGATATAGTGTTGAGAGGCATGGTTTAGTGGGGTTATTGGTAGTAGGTGGATAGTTGGACTGGATGATCTTGTAGGTCTTTTCCAACCTAGCGAATTCTATGATTCTATGATTCTATATTAATATAACATATATATAACATCAGAAAATACAAAACCAAATAATAACAAATAAGAGAAAACTATTTTCTGAATAATAATTAAATCCACAAATTTAACAGTGAATCTGTCATGTGCCAGGTTCAACTCGGATATCAAAGATTTACATGTGTATTTTGTGCTAGTAAATGTGTTTAGGACTGAAATGTATCTAGAAGAGTAAATACCAAAAATGTTTCCATCAGCACGTAGCATGAATAGGAGCAAGTCTATAGAGAGCAAAACTGTTAAATATGGGTATTCACACTAAATACGGTTCAGATATCTTTACTCTGTGCTCAGCCTGGAGTGCTATAGGGATGTTTCTGCAGTGCATCTTCTGGTGAGGTTTTCTCCTGGAGAAATCCAGTTCATCTACTATAAAATGTCTCTTCTGTGATCTATTTTTCTTGTCTGAATATACCTGGAAAGACAGCTTCAGAAATTTACTCTCCATCCAGGTTAACATGATGATGCACCTTTTATGTTTGCAAAACAAACGCTAAGATAGATACTATGACACCTTTATTTTCCAGCTTTGTGAGTTACTGATATCTGAGGCTCAAAATGTGAAGCCCTCACACTGAAGGGTTTGGGAATATCATCATTCTTGACTAATTTCAATTCTTAGTGTTTTTCCTATTCTATTAAATATTCTGTGAATTATATACTCATTGTTAAACAATAATTTCATATATCATGAGTATTTGTGTGACTAGAACGTGATTTGTGGAAACCAAGTCCAAAATACTAGAATGAACCATGTCCCTGAGATTAATTCATAAGAAAATGAGAAAATTCTTTTGATACTGAAAGAGCCTTAAAATAGTTAATGGTACTATCCTTACCAAGTAGAGTTGCCTAAATTAGTTACTATGCTAAATGTGAAAAAATAGGATACCTATTTAAGCATAACTAGTGTAATGCTATAGATATAGTACCAAAATGTCTCAGAAGAGCATCTGGGGGATGCTTGTGGGGAGCATATGTATGAGCTTGAAGAAGCATATGTATGAAGTGAATTTTTTTGCAGAACAGATGTCAGATATGTTGAACTGTGATACAATGTAGATCATTTTATTGGCTTCCTTGTAAGGGACAGTTTTTAAAAGAACACTGACTAATCTCTGCTACTTTCTTGTACATCATCAAGGGAGAGAGATAAGTCAGTGACCAACTTCTTGAAGAGATGAAGAACGCCTTCAAGGTGAAGGGAGGCCAAGAGAAAAAGGCCACTTTCCTTGAGGCAAGGTAATAAGAGGTGGGGGGGCATCCAATCGTGGGTTTGGAGGACTTTTTTTTTAAGGTCTTGACAACGGAGCTCTTGACATTTCTCTTTTTCCTTTCTGAGGCCCTGCCTCCTGGAGGGGAAAGAAAAGGATGAAAAAAACTCATAGGAAATGTAAGTGATCTTTATTGACCTGTGACTTTAGTGTAACCATGGCCTCTGGCATGTGACTCAATGTGCATTTCTTGTCAAAACAGGTAAGGGAATTGTGCACTGCTCTGAAGGAATGTATAGTGTGTGTCTGTACAGTGCTGAAAGGCATGAGATTGATGTGAGGGCTGAGGTGAGAAGAGGAGGATACAGGAAAAGGTGAGAGGGAAGACTGATTATGAAATAAATTATTTTTTGTTTCCTCCATGCTGATGGAGGATTCTCAGATTTATTGAAGCTTTTGTTTTCCTAACCCAATATTATTCTTCTTTTATCACTCAATGGGTGGTGCGTTTCAGCAATAGTGATGGTGACAGTAGGTCACTTCTGCCTGTGCAGATTTTTACAAGTGCAGCATGCAGGCTCTTGTTCATCACTGGCAAAAATGCACAGCTAATGGTGGTGACTATGTTGAAAAACAGTGTTTTGTACCTGAAAATTTGCTCATAAGTGTTGTTATGTTGTTCGTATCTGTTATAGTTTCCATGCAAATATATAGGAGGCATTACTTCCAGAGAGACCTATGTAAATATCTGAGTTATACTATACCTTTTGGATTGAGGAAAGAATGAGAAGAGAGCATTTAAAGGTGTGTTTTAGGAATTAAGATGAAGAAAAAAGAAGCATATGAACAATATTAACACAGGAGTTGTGCGGACCTTTTGAACCTTTTGAATGAGTCTTCTGTGCACTACTTTCTGAGGTTAGTTGACATATTTACAGATCTTGTCAAAGAGAAAAGGGAAGAATGAAAGTAGTGGGAGAGGGAAGACAGTTCACTGGTCCCTGATGTAATACCATCATCCAATCCCTGTGTGGTTACTTTTTCTGGTCTCACTTCATAGAAACATTTCACAGAAAAAGACAATTTCTCCTTGTGCTTCAAGCTGACTCCTGCTCCCTTGCATCAGATTTACCTAACTGTTTCATCCTGGGAGCAGTGAGATCAGACCTGAGAGTTCATGTCAGCAGCAGCAGTCTCACTGCCAGATGTGCCTATAGGGCAGACAACAAAGTGTTTGCAAGCTTGCAGGGGCTTGTTTTCCATCTCTCAAAAACACTCACTCCCCAACAGCTGACACTAGCAGCTCTACTAAAGTGTCCCACAGAACAATCAATCTGAATTGTAAAATATCCTATGAAACAGCTTTATTCCCACTGGTATTGCCCTTTGCCCCAGAATTCAAACCTAATTTGAGGAACACTTTGAGGAATGGAAATTCAAAGGAGGTTTCAGCACAAATATTTTGAAGACTGATTTATAAATCACAAAGAGTGCCCTGTTTCAGTGCTCACCCACCTTACAGAGTCAGACACTCTGGCTTCAGTGTCTGTATACTTCATGAGCACATGCTGCATTAGGTGCCTCAAGATAAGGTATGCAAAAGGCAAGGAACTGAAGAATAAAACAGGAAAAAGAAGTTATAATAAATGCAAAAAAGAGGACTCGGGTGTGAGTACTGCACATATGAGCCTGCAATCTCCTTTATTCCAAGTAGGATGTGCAACTCATAGCCGTATACTGCAGTTTGGTGCATAAGCCACACCACTTCTTTCTCATTGGGGTTAAAAATAGTTAGGGATGTTGTTCACTTATACTTAGTGAATACTCAAGGATGGTTGTTCGCTTTACAAAATAAGTAGGGGCTTTTACCTATATTACCAGGCAGGCTTGATTCCACGAGTTGAAACTGGGATTTGGTGCCCACTTCTCAGTTAAATGTACTAAGTACTGGCTTACTGGTAATTCTGTCTCTCAGAATTTGTCTCCTATTAAAACTATTCCATTTTGTGTAAACAATAAAATATTAATTAAGCTAGGGGAAAAAGAAGGGAGGTGAGATTGACTCTATAGCCTGGTGGTTAGGGCAATCATGTGGGAAAGTCAGATTCACGTCCTTCTTCACTCAATTATTTATACCAAATGGAATAGTGTCAGCTGGAGGGAGTGAAAGATTTACCTCTGACCACGCTATAGCCTAATGGTTACAGTAGGCTCTCAGGAGGGTGACAAACCAGACTTCAATCCCTTTGTCAGTCTGAACAAGGGAGGGTTATGAACTTGGATCCACAGAAGCTAGCTACTAAGCTGTATTGCCTGATATTTTAGACTTGTTTATTAGGCTATTTTGGGAAGGGTTCTTATAGTTTGGATAACCAGAAGAATGTTTGGGTTTGTCTGTGTGTGATGCGTGGTATTGTTTTTATATTTTTTTGTTTGCTTTCGCTATTTTAGTATAGCTATTGTCTAGAAGGTCTTCTTGTCATTGGGTGTTTATATTATACAGTAGTTAGGCCTGTACGTTTGATCCAGGAACAAAGGAATTTCAGAGAAAAGGGCATACATGCTCAAGGATAGCTACTGATAGTCTGGCAGGGAGGTAGTTTGTAACACAGCGGTTTCTACCCATTGTCATGTATGTACATTATGGCAGAAGAGGTAGGGAATCTAATATTTCCAGAGGAGGGAATTCCAGAGAAGACATAGGCATAGGTCTGGAACTTGGCCTTAGTCCATTTAATATAGCTCATTCCGAAAGTAGTGCCTCCTATTTATTTGCATGGAAACTACAACAGATACAGAGAACATGAGAACACTGTTTGATAGAGTAAATTTTCAGCTAAAAAACACTGTTTTTCAACGTTGTCACCACTATTACTTTCAGAGCAGCCATTGTAATTTGTTGACGAGAAAAACGCTATATGACCTTAAAGAATACTGATTTTTGACTTTCAAAGTGTCCCTTTCTCCCTCCAGAATATCAAATCTTTAGAGATCATGCCTTCATTCTGTTTCTCACTGCATGAGATTGTACTTCGGGGTCATCTAGCACTGTAATAATATTTTATAGCTGCAAGTGTTTTTTGGACCTTTACTCATATGAAAATTGCCCTATTTATCTATTTGTTTATATTTTCAAGAAAAATGACATGAGAATTTTTATGCATCAAGTATTATGAGAAAATATCTGTAAGCTGTACTGGCACTCACCCTTCAGGAAATGGATGTCCTTGAGATAGCCAGCTACTCTGACTTCCAAAAACCATTTCAGGCTAATTCATCCACTGTCTCCACTCATAATATTTCATATTTATACAACCACAATAACCTGTAAGGGAATCAATGGATAGGTTAAAAAAATAAGAGTTAAATATCACAGTATACATTTACCTTCCTGGATATAAGATGGTATTCTTAAAGTTCATCACTGTTACCATACTTCATGTCTGTCTGTAGTAAAGCACAGGTATTGTGGTCATATACATGGTAGAAACTGTCTTGCAAATAAAGTACAGTAGAATAGGCTGTTTTGCCTATGGGGTTTGCTTTTGCAATAGGTTAACTTCCACATTTGTTAAGAGAAACAGTGGGCAAAATTCACTTTTAAAGACGTAACTGAAGATGCTTTGCTGTGAGAGTAGGGAGAAATGATTGCAGACAGATTTTGTCAAGAATTGTGCAATGTAAGGATCTGGAAAACTGAATGAGAGAGTTTAAAACAGATCACTGTGGGAGGAGTGATATCCTTGGGAGTGCATATCCTGTCTGCAATAGTTGTAAGCAAAGTTGTTGAAAGTCTCCAGCAGAGAATAGAGAACTTCCAAAAGTAGAAATAAATAGAAATGCTGTGTTTCCTTGAAAAATCAAAATACTCTCTTCCAGTATATAGTGCCTGCAGTGTCTTCTGGTGACTTCTGCTTCATTAGAAAGAATCCAGACTGATAATCTAATTACAGTAGATCTTAAGGATCTTATTATTCTGAATTTACTGATATTGTAAACAATACTGCATGATTGAAATTTTTTTTCTTTTTCTTTTTGGACAAGTGAAATTTAGACAAAGTTAACTGATGAATTTAGGTGATCATTAGGCTACCCTAGGGACAGATCCTTGGTTATAATCTTTAGAAGGCTTCTGTGGAGGTATTATATTAACGTGGGCTTTTACAGTTAAGGCTAAAGTAGGAAACGGAAGAGAGAATCTTCTTTGAACAAAGAAGAAATGTATTTTGTATGTCAAACACCTGCATATCAAAAGTTTTGAAAACGTTACCTTCATGTGAAAGGAATGAACTGTTGGCATTCAATATAAGTGTGCAGGATCACAAATCCCACCTGAGCAAAGCTTACTATTCTTCCTCTATAGCATTTTCCCCTTCAGGATTTCAGAATGATTTAATGATGGAAAAATTCGTGAATGCATGTGAACAGAAATTATTTCAGTTTTTATTCCTTCAGATCCATTTGAAACTTAGGGACAGAGAAAGCAAAGAACAGAGATCCTTAAATGGCAATTTCTGGTCAATATATAGAATGAAAAATGTCAGACATTGTCCACTCTTCCCTTCTGCTTATGAAGAGAGTAGTTACACTGGAGACAAACTAATGGCCTGATCCAAAGCGCATTCAAGTAACTCAATTTTCAGTTTGTTGATGTGCTTTGGATGAGGCAGTGACAAGGATACTGCTATTTTGCAATAAATCTTCTAGATTAGGATCAGTGAATCTTTTTGCCTTTTCTCCTGACCAAGTAGGAATTAGTATTTCTTTATATCTATTATGTATTCTTTTCCTGTGTGGGCATGGATTTCCACCCCCAGATTTCAGACTGTCTGCTAAGCAGACACATAGTGAATCGTACAAGTCATATAAAAAATTGGGTTCTTCCATTTCTGTGGAGATATTCATGGAATCCTGACTCATTCTCACAACACTGATCCACTATAATGGCCATGTTCCATGATCAGACAATGATTCAAGTACGTAAGCATGTGCTCTATCCCACTGATATCCACTATTGTGCTTCTAGGAGAAAAGTGAAGGAGAATAAAGTAAAATCTATTTCAAAAGCAAGTTACTATGGTAATTTGCAGAAGAACGAAAAGGCAAAATGTGACACCTGAAAGGTAAATAGGTTCAAGGGCATTATTCTCAAGTATGGCTAAAGCCTGACCTTGCAGGAGCTAAAGGATGGCAGCCGCACCTACAGTATCCTAAGATTTCCAAATGTCTGCATTTCCAGATACACTTGGAATTCCACCTCAGACTTGCAACAAGATTCACTTATCTTATGTTTTTTTCTATTGTGAAAAACAAGATCTTCCAAATTCTATAGCTAGAGTTTTGCCAGGTTTAATTTTGTACAAATTGAAGTGATGTAGCGTTCAGAAGCTGTCCCAGATGAATGTAACTGTACGTATATATTAATGCTACTTAGCACAAGAAGCTTTTTGCAGCTAGCCCAGTAGTGTCAATAGTAATTAACGCATTTGGAACTAAAGGAGAGTAACAAAAATGTGATGTATAAGTACTGGTTTGTAATACTAGATGTATTGAGATTGTGGAGAAACATTTATCTACAGAAAAGTGAAAAATCAATTAAGCTATTTTAGAAGTAAAGATTTTATTTCAGGGTTATGAAGATACATGTAAGGAATCTAAGTATTGTTAGTAATGCACTTTAATAATACATAGTACTATGTTTATCGTTTCAGCTAGTGAAAGCTAACTAACGTGTAAAACTTTGGATGAATATAGATACTCAGTTCTAAAAGCAAAAAAAGATTTTATTCTTTTTGAAGAGCTATGTCATCGATGAAAAACAAGTTGAGATGCAAACAACTCTTACATTACATGTTGTATTTAGAGTACATTTTACAAAGATTTCAGTAAAGGCGTCACCTTGTGCACGTGATTTGCAAAGATATAAATGCATCCAACATGTTGATGGCTGTACCTTCCATAGAAGCTTCGCATTGCACAGCTTCTCTACACATTGCCTTGCCCTTCTAGCCTCAGGCTCTGTCTACCTTACCAAGTTCCTCTGTCCTCTTCCTGAGTCATACACTAGACACAACCAATAAATTCTTATTCTCTCTGTATGACTTCTTTTTTTATAATACAAAAGCCTCAGCTCTCTTCTTCTGCATTGATTGTATCTCTGATTAAATACTTACACTATCACAAAACACTACATGCAATTTATCTTCAGGCATATTTTGAAAGCAGTATGGTGAAAATACATTTCTTATGCCCCTAAAAAACCTTGTGCCTTTTCACATGAGAGTATGGGAAGTACACTGAATATGTTTTCAGGGAAAAAGTATTGCTTATTTGTTTGTTTTAATCCCAGACCTCTTAATTCGGAAAAGTCAAGGAGAGCCTGTGAAACTGTTCTTGTGGCCTTTCCCACGTGAATAAAGGGATTCATAACCACTGATGTGGCCTTGTAAATAAATGTCTTCAGGTTCACTATAGTTACTTATTTTTTCTTTTCTCCATGAAACATTTGTCCATGGAAACATAGTTTGGTTGTCATGAACAATTGACTTGCCTAATAATGAACAATGCTTGTGCAGGCTTTATTCCTCTTTGCCACGTGAGAATGTTTATACATTGTTTATAAGGATAATATTAAAATACTATATGTTTGGATATCACAAATAGTCAGAAAAGTATGAAATCTGTCAGTATTGGTTGAGATCTTTTAATATGAAAATTAAAACACTGTATTACACTGTTTTTGACTGTTTTTAGACGTCCACCTTCATTATTAAAACAAGGAATTTAAATTTATTTATCACCTACATAATTTGTAATTTGTCTTAGAGTACACAACATAGCTTTAAGTTTAACTTACACTGTGATTAATGTTATCTGTTTGGGGAAACACCATTTATTAGTTCCAGCTCATGGTTGTTTTTCTTTTTGTTTGTTTGTTTTTTATGAATTGTGTTGAGAATAGAGCTACATAAACTGATATAACTGATTTACTTTTTTTTTTTCTGGTTGTTTTTGTTATTATTCTGTCATGTTATTCTCTGGTTATGTCACAGAATGGTTTATTTTCAGGTCGCTGAAAAAAATTGAGATTCCCTAAAACAAAAATAAAGCAGATCTAGCAGATTTTTAGCCAATTAAGAGGTTTCTGACTTCACAGGTCTGAAGAATTGCACAAACAAAATTACCTGCCAGTATATGAGAGGTATCAACTTCCTCAAGTTCCCTAGGTGTAATATACATCTCACTGCAAGTTCTTGAGTTGAGGGCTTGGACGTCCCAAACACTATTACTGTCATGGATGAAAGATACAGGCACAGATATCCTACAGAGTAAATGAATGTACACATGGAAATTCATTTCAAATTTACAGATAATCTTCCAAAAAACTCTGAGAAAGCAAGCTATGATACGTCACCACTTTTGCCCATAAAAGTCAAAACAAAATTCTTTCCAACACCATGAAAATATTGGAAAGAATGAAGTTATACCCAAGAATTTAAATGTTGAAGACATCTGATGTCATGGTTTTGTGATTTTCGGTTATTGGTACTCCACATCATAACATCATGTAGTGGATGTACCTGGTTCTCAGAAGAGAAGGACTACTACAGTCCCCACGGTACTTTGCTCCTCTGTTACCATTTTCCAGCCGGAGGGAAAAGATAAAAGCTTGCAGTATAAAAACTTGCAGATCACGAGACCTCGTCCCTTTTTTCGCCGTCTCTCGTCTTGGCAGCACCTCGCTCTCCAGCCGTCTTATCGTCGGTAGTAGAGTAAGGCCTACCTTGATTTTGAGACATTCTCTGTCTCTGTATTGGATTTATCAGCTTAAATTGTAATTATATTGTATTATAGTGTGTTGTTTTGCATTCCGATATCTTATTTAGTAAATTAGTTTGTTTCTCCTCAGATTGTTGCCGCTGTTCTTTGCTCTCAGGGCCATCTCCCTACCCTTTTCCCCTTTTCCCTTTTCCCGGGGCGTGGGCCTGTGGATCCCCCGTCCCCTTCGTCGCGGAATCGGGCTGAACGCCTGTAAACCATTGACATCTGAGAAAGGTCAGAACTCCAAATATTCTTGAGATAACTGATTTCAAACAACTGAAGCAAAATGAAGAAAAAATGTGATGTCAAAAATAATCCAATAGTTATCTTCCACCTTAAAACTTTAAATTAATTTGCCATTAAAGAAAAAAAATCATTTTGGTTTCCATATGTTATTTAGTTGAATCAGTGGGGAAGATGAGAAGTGGATATAGTATAAGCTTGTGATAACTTTGTGTTTCTGTTTTCCAGACACCAAAGTCTGCAAAGAATTTGCTAGATGAGGTCAATGTATAACATAAACGCAGCAAAGATCAGCTTGACTTGGACACTGATTTGACATAAACCTTTGCTTTTGACATTCTTTTTTCATTATCTGTCCAGATTTAAAAATTCTGCTCTTCAATTCTATTTAAACTTTGCACACAAGCTTCTTTTTTAAAGCTCTTTGTTTCTATTAATCCCATAATATCTAATGTAGTACCTTGCTCGATTGCTTCTGCTTCAATTTATTTGTGTATACTAGTAGTTTAACATCACAGCTGGATACATTTAAGAGCTTTGATATTGGAAATACCTTTGTATGTCTACTTCTTATGGCAATCTTGAATTGGTTTCACATTGAAATACACATTACTTTCTTATTAACATAAGAAAAATTAGTTTTCATACACAGTGGGTGAAAAACAATTAAAAGTAAGTTTGGACAAGAACAGTAATTTGGAGGCAAAGCTTCAGGGAAAACTTACTCCCAGAAGAGAAGACTTGTTTTCTGCAAACGACTTTTCAATGCACTAAGTGTGCAGCACTTAGAACTTGTCGTCAGCTGATGTTAATATGTCTTTTATGTCTTCTAACAGTAAAATTCTCTTAATGAGCACCAAGCATTAAGTAGGCCCTATGTGGCTGTGCAGCTGCTCCAGATGTTTTGATAGCAGTGATGGATGCTGGATAGGAAATTGTAGTAAGGAAAGTTAAAGGATGCAAAGGGCAGCGTTTCAAACTGAGATAGCATGTTCTCTTGCATTGCAGTCATGCAAGGCAGATGGCACATTGCACTGAGTGAGGGTCATCCTTTTCTTTATACTGTATAACAAAGATTCTTGTGGTTATTTTTACACTATCAAGTAGGTACAGTAAGTCAAGGGTGGATACAGATTTTTTTTTTAAAGAGACTTCCATACATAGTGTTTGTCAGGATGTTGTCTTTGGACTAGCCTCCACTACATTAGGTGAACTCTCTGAGCACATTTTCCCATCTGGTTCCATGGAGCAATTCATGTGCTCCAATCCAGTTTACTGTGTAAGCAGAGCATGGCACATTGAGATGGACAGAATTCTTTTTTCCAAGATTACAAAAGAAAATTATAACGTCAACATAGCCCACCAGATCTGAGTGATCTTAACTACATTATTCTCGGTCAAGTAGGGACTAACTTGATAGGGGTATCCAAATGTCCCAGTTCCTCATTGTTTTTTTTTTCTTGTCTTTGAGGAAGTAGCTTTCTCTCTAGGCCGTGATTAGTGTATTAAGTACTTTCTCTAGTTTGCAGCTTCAGATGACGCACTTCTGCTCTAGACATAGATTTACAGAATCACAGAATGGCCTGGGTTGAAAAGGAACTCAAACAACATCTAGATTGAAGTCCCCTGCCTTGGGGAGGGTTGCCAGCCACTAGACCAGGCTGCCCAGACCCACACCCAGCCTTGCCTTGAAAACATCTTAACAACAGTGAAGTCCCCATGGAAACAGTACAATTAAGGAAACATAGATTTAAGACATTTTATTGGCTGATATTGAAACAACTACAAAAATGAAATACTATCAAAAGTCAGTCTAAATGACTAGCCAGAAAGATATATATCTAAGAGGTCCACAACTTCCATCTTTCACACAGACTATTTCACTTCTCTATAAGTCATCAGAACTATTCTCTCGACTGAACAAAACACAGGTCTCTTAAGAGAGAATATCTCAAAATCTTTTCTAGATTGTCCTGTGATATTCCATAGTGAATATTTTCATTTATTTATATCTAAGCTATAACTTTACTGAATTTAGTTACTTCACCTGAGATAATACCAAGATCACCACCACTTCACTCAATTTTCAAGTACTTGAATGTGGAAAAGCTGCATGTAAGTATTAAGAATGATTTAGTAAAAAATAAATTGCTATAATAAATCCACATGTAATCTTTAAAGTATGAGTAGATGGTATGAATAATATTTCATTAATGGTTGTTTCTTTTTTTTTCATTATAAGGTTAATTTTGGTCTGAAGGGAACAATGGCATTTGAAAACTGAGTGTTACTCAAAAATCTGAAATGAAATTCCTCTCCTTAGGCTTATGCAGTGACAAACATATTTCCTTTATCTCTGAAGTACAATGAATTAAAACTGATTCAGAAATTAAATAATCTTTGAATGATATTGTCAATAGGTTAGCTTTGCTTTTGTATCAATAATAAATGATAAAGTTTCAGACTATGAGCAAAAACATTCTCACCGCTTAGTAAGAAATCTCACCTCTATTGCTTCAATATATATGTATTTACAAAATATATTTTAAACAATGGAGAGTAAAATAGCTATCATTAAGTGGTTCACTGAAGAATAGTGTTTGAACTTCCTGATACAATTAAAATATCATCAGAAAGGAAAAACATACATTTATGTTCATTTTGTTTTGTACTTTGTTTAAAATTACATCAGAGTAAAAATTCATGAATTTCATCTGTTGCTATATTCCTTTCCATATTTCCCCACAAGAAAAAAGTTCCCCAAAGGTCAGAAGTATTTATCCAAAAGTCTTGTGATATCTGCCATAAATACTACCTGAACAGATTCTCAGAATATTTTTTTGACATTACTGGTCACTATCATAGCTGGCATAAATATAATCCAAATAAAAACCTACATGTAATAATTTTGGAATTAATTGTAGAAAAGGTCATCATTGTCATCATTAAGCTGTTCTGAGGTGTGCTGGTTTCGGATTTAATATTTACCATTAATCAAATGACTTTTTAAAATCAAAAGCAAAATTTATGATGGTTTGCACCTCTGTGTATAAATTTGCATCAGAGTTTATTGATTACTCTTTACTAGGACTGAAGTTGTACTTCAGTTGTGAGAAAAGCAATGATTTAAAAGAATACAGCTCCCTCTTCTAAAATGTCTAAGTGAAAACTCGGTTTGCCATTGAAAATAAATCCCATACAGACAAGTAATTTTCAAACTTATCAGGATTACTAGCTCCCTTTCCATTAGCATGATGATGAAACAAAATACTTACAAAGAATAAAAGCTCAGCTGAACTGTAGCAGCCCCATTTCTAAGAAATAGAACAAAAAATTCTTCTCTTGAATGTCAGAAGACCAGTCAAGGAAATACAAGATTTTTCTATCATGCAAATTTTGTCAGCACAAATTAATTTATGTACCTAATATACCCATCTTTTTTCATAGTTAGGACATTGGATATGAAAAGCCAAAGTTTTCCAAATGTTTCTCAAAAACAATATTATCAATCATTTCCAAATGCAGGAACACTTCAAACCATGCCACTTTGTCCCTGCCAAAGGTATTTTTCACAAAGATCTATTCAGTGATTTAGGGAACTAGCAGTTCCATTAGCTGTTCTGCTATTATCTTTCCAGACTTGTCTCTCTACCACCCTCCACAAATTACATTTATGAATTTAAAAACAAGAATAATTCCTGCTCATTTCTTTTGCTGTCTGGGATACTATTATTATTTCCACGTATTATGCTGATTATTTGAGTTACAGTAGTCAAAACAATGATGAGGTATTTCCCTTCAAAGATTGCATCTCATTCAAAATAAATGTAACCCTTATGTTTTGAAGCACTTCAACAGACTTAACCGTTGGAATTTTGTGCCTGACAATATTTCAGTTACATTCCAACTGTATAACCTGGAAATACCAATGCAACTGGATAATCTGTTATCTGCTGAAAACAGCTTAATTTTAATATGCTGCAGTTGACTTAAAGGTTAAGCGACCTCTTAAAAGAATGCGAACTTGTGAATAAGAGAGTTCTTATACTCTCATGTGGCATTTTATTCACCACAAGAAGTAACTGCTAATGAGCTCCCTAGCTAGCAAAAGCTAGATGTAAAATATGTAAAACTTGAAATGTCTGGTGTTTCTGAAAAAAAAAAATGCTCTGTGAGCTTGGCTTATTAGATAAATTACAATAGATCAAAGAAGGAAAGGGTAAAACTAGGTGTCAAAAGCAGAGACTGACCAGCCAATTTATTTTCCAATGTTATTTCATGGTCTACCCTTATTAAAGTATTTGGTTAACACAATTTGAAAATAAAAGATTACTTCATCTAAAAAGTGTGTTGTATTAACATGCATAGAAAAAACTTGATATGATGGCTCAATATAACAAAGTACAGGCTCATTATGTAGGAACCAATTTAGTTCTTTTCTGTTGTTCAAATCAATCTTAAGCAAAGTGAAGAGTTCTGATTTGGAGTACTTAGGCTAAAAAATATCTTTCCTTTAAGAGTTCATCCTTGAGATAAGAGGAAAGGGGATTATAATAAGAACGATGGAATGATCACACTAGAAAGCTAAATCACTGACAAGTGCAAGAGAAAACCTCAAAGGACAAACTGCTTGTAAGACCAGTGAGGTTTCACACCCCTGCACATAGCCAGCAGTGCTATTCTGAACACTAAGGCAATAATTATTTTGAGTCTTTAATTTTGGAAAGTACTATAGCAAGTATGTAATTATCTATTCCGCAAAGTATCCAGGCATGTGCAGAGCTACTGGCTTCAGTAAGACTTAAGCCGTCAGCTGTCATGCACCAAAACTCAGTGCTTAAAGGCAGTTCAGCATTAAATAGTAAACCAAAAAATGGGTAATTATACTATATACAAATGACATATAATTGTACAACTTTATACTTTTGTGTTAAGATCTATTAATTTCAGTACTAACATTTTTGTTTGTTGAAACTGCATGATATGAAAATAAATGAGTATTCAAAGTATAAAGTATCAAATATAGTCAGAACAGAAATTTGGTCTTGAAAGACTTCAGGAAAAAGTCAGAGTTTTCAATAGCTGGAACTGCAGTAAATAAAGATCATTACCTCCACCTCAAAATAGGTTTTGTTAAAGGAGAGCTTCAAATATATTTTATGAGGTTCTTTGTTCATCTGGAATACCAGTTTAACTTCTAGCTGAGCTTCAGGATTCTTCAAAAATCCCCATTTGGGCTTGAGCAACTTCAGAGGTGTAGGGAAACTTGCTGGCAACAATTTTGTTCTCCATCAAACAAACTAAATCTCACCTATGTTCCTGCATTGTTTCAGGGAAGAGAGCTTCGGTGGTGTGCAGGGATTAGGAAACTGCACTCTGGGATTTCATTTCCCATTTTCTTTCTCAGATGGCCTGTGGATTTGACAGGATTTTAGATACAACAGATTATGTTGATCTATCATTGAGTTCTATGGTAGGCATTTTTTATCTGGTACTAATTACAAGCTTGTTTTTGTCTCTTGGTATGAGAGCTGCATATATGCTATGACGCAATACTACCCACAGTAGATGGTACAACCTGATATGGAAGTGTCTCAGTTGGAAGGTACTAATTGCACGGTTTACTTTAGATAAACAGTGAAGCAGTAGTGCATCTTTATAAAATGACGAGAGTCAGCTGCTGAAATAAGCATATATTAAATACCTATTTTTTCTCGTATAATCTCGTATAATCAACTGATAATTAAGTCTGATGGCTAAAAGGCACTCAGGAACTTAGTTCCATGTTTTTGTTCTAAATTATACATTGTTTATTAAAAAAAATCTGTGCTGTTATATGTCCCAAGGCAGTAATATTTTTACACGTCAGTGTGTGATATACCTGTATTTATTGAAAAGTGGAAGAGATCTATGCAGAGTCTGCTATTAAGAAATTATTTTTAAATTTCAAAGATAATAGAACTTTTCTATTGCTATGTTGCCTCTCAGTTCACAATTTGTACAGTTTTTATATTCACAATTTATCCTTGTTTTAGACATTACACATCTATTGTGAATGTTACTAAGCAGCGTATGAAGTATCATAGCTAATCAGAATTGGTTAACGAAAGGCTCCGGCCTGCTTAAAGTACTATTTTGTATACCTACGTGGTGATTTCAGAGTGAGAAAATTTGGAAATACAAGGTATAACATGGCTTTAGAGTGCTACCAATTATATGGAACAGGTAATGGGCAATTCTCTTTTGATTAGTTCATCATTGGTAAGGTTTCCCTGAGCAATAACTGTAGGTCATGAACAGTTGGAAGAACTTTTAAATTTCTGTGGCTGCTGGTAGGTCTTGATTGTCAACACAGACGACCTGGTTTTAACTTACTATTTGTACAGTCCATCTCCTTATAATGAATTAATTTCTGCCACATTTTTTCTCTTAACATCAGTATTGTCTTAGACAATAGTACTGGCTTAGAATACGCGATGACCTTTGTCAAAGAAAGCTTTTCACTACTGCCTTGTACTATTTTTGTTTTGTAATATGCCTTTGTTCTTTTAAAACTGTTAAACTCACACGAGTAATGTTACCTAATAAAGCAGAGGTTATACTGTTAATTTTATTGTAACTAAAAACATTCTATAATATCACTTTCAGCTTGTTTTGTGATTTATGCAAATGAATGTATTTGATTTCTACTCTCAGAGCTATTTCTACCATTTTTTCCCTTCCTTTTTTAGGAAATGGCCTTATTGCTAGCTAATCCTATTGCGAGATGGCATATAACTCAGGAGCTTGCATTATTTTATCTATGAATATTCTTCATTTTCCCAAATGTCTACTGATGAGCAATTTGGCTTTCAAGGTGCTCAGTAAGCTGATATTATTTGCATTTACATTACTCTTAAAGGTCTTCATCTAGGGAGCACCATCACTTGAACTGCATGCTCACTGCTTTAGGAAGCATTTTGATTTTTAGTCCTTAATTACACAGCTATTTCAAAATGTTTTTACCATTAAAAAAGAATGTTAACAGATAATTGGGAGGGGAAAAAAAAGCACAATGGAAGAGAGTGTAAAGTTAGCATATTTGTTGGTAAATCTCTGTTTTCACTCAGCAACAGCTGCAGTTTAATTAAACTCAACTGTTTACAGGTGTTCACAAGAGAATATTGTATCGATATATACATACGTACACAATGCAGCTGAAAAGATTTACCCTTGTAAAAACTCATAGGCTTCTAAAACAGAAGCACGTTTCTCTGTATTCTTGTGATTAATGCTCAGGTTTCTTTCTGATATGTAAGGATGAGATATTCTAAGAGAAAAATCCACAAGAAAGCACCATAAAGCAATAAGGGAGGAACACCAGCTGTGCTCATAAATTTAGACACTTAGTATTGCTGAAAAGCATTATCCATCCTAAGACTGGTATTATAGTGAGGTGAGTTTAGTGCATCAGACAGTGTGAAAGGATTTAATATGTATTAAAGAAGGAAAAGTAAATTAAAAAAAAAGACTACTAAAGATCAGAACAGCTTTAGATGCTGTGTTAATCAATAGCAGTCTCATCACAGGTAAAAGTTCACTAGATAGTATATTGAGCTGCAAGTTCAAAATGTCAATAAGATGTGCAAAATTTAAAAGCGGGACATAGGTTATAGGATAGTTGTACTTAAGTTTTCCAGTTCTTATACCTTAGCAGAGGTGTTTGTAAAAGCTGACAAGAAACCAACTCCGCTGAATCTTTTAAAGTTCATTTATTGCGCACTGTCTAATGATCTAACTCAAAGAGGCATTCTATAAATATACATGTACCCACAGAGATTTATATCTAGGTCAGAATGCTGCTTCCACATCTATTACTAATTAATTAGGTGCAAATGGCAGAAGAACCACAATGACAAAATCTATCATTTCAAAATTCCTGTTTTACTATGGCTAAATTGGCAGCATTTGCAAGTGCTCTGTTTGGAGAAAAAAAAAAGTAAAGTATTAATTCTTACAGACTGTTCAACACTACTACACAGTATGTGTTCATTTCTGATCTCTAAATGATGCTTCCAACATTTAACTAGATTAAAATGTATGATTAATTCTTGTGGTCATCCAGCAGCAACTCTATTAGGCTGCTACAGATTCAACAGATTCACCCATGAAACAAATTGTTATCAGTTTTAATTTGAAGGGGAGAAGAATCATAGATTTTCTTCTTTATGATAGCTACTTTATTAACACAGGTAGTCATGGTAAAAGTCTAACTCTTGATGTGAAGTGACAAATACTGCTGAAATCTAATCAAGTTATTAGACTGATGAGCACAGGCTACAGCATCAATCAAAAATTATCTGAAAGATTTTTTCATGCTATGACAATTGTGATCTATATTTTCAGCCTGGTAATTAATAAATAGACAAATTCTTTAGAATAGTAACATTTATATAATAAATTTTTTATTGCCTAGATTTGAAATATATTACATCCTTTCAACCTGTTAATGGACAGATTCAGTAAATTGAGTTTTAACCAAGAACACTTTTTCGGGATTTTCTTGTATTCTGGTGGCTTGTTTTGTTTTTGTGGTTTCTTTTTTAATTTTTATGAATGTCAACATTTAAAATTCATAACACAGACTTTTAGATTTAGAGTATACATCAGACTTATTCTTGATCATACAATAAATGAATATTTCTTAAGGTTTATGACACGGATGTTTATAAAAATATATGGAGACATTTTAAAGACTTCTTATTGTCAGAAAGACCTATAGATAACTATATATACACTTGTTGTCATTTAAGGAAATAGAATTTTATATTACAGTGAAATCCTTTAAATTAGTGATGTTCTGTGTTTTAAATGGTTAACATGCATGTCAAGATGCTTGAGTTTTAGATATTCTATCATTATCATTAACTTTTAAAAACTCTGCAGCTTTAGCTGTACTGACAGTAACATTTGTCTATATTCCAATTAGTTTATTTTACTAACTTTATGGCAGCATTATTTCTGTTCACTTTCACAAGGAATAGCCCAAGGAAAGAAGTGGGAAGTGGCAAAGGGCACAGCCATAACTCCATAACTCTGTAGGAGATAACATCTGCCATTTAGTTCCAAATTAGCACTGAAAAACATTTCAACTTAGTCTCTTTCTGCTTTGTAAAATTGACTATTTTGAGGCCTCTAGTAACCCATAACTTCCTGGAAACGTTATGTTTCATTTCCAGCTTAGTAAAATGAATTAGAAGGTGTCAGTTCAGAGTATGATGGTAATGATAAGAAATCATCTCTTCAGTAGGTGCCATCTTGGCCAAAAACACTGACATGGGGAAGGAAAGCACTGTGGCCCATAGTGGCTAATTATTTGTCCACTAGCTCTGACTCTAGTGCAGAATATGTCTGGAATTGTCCATTTCCATAAATTTTCTGTACATTTTGTGTAAAATAAAGGCTAAATCTATGAACTAAATCTATCTTGTATTAAATGTGATTGAGGAGAAAAAAATATATTAGTAGTCTTATGATATGTCTCAAGCCTCTTAAAACTGTGCTATCAAGGAGTTGATTCAGTTCATAATGCCTAGTGTGACTGTGAATGCAGTTCACAAAGATGCATGAAGCACTGCTTTCACTGGAAAAGGGCTGCTGTGGCTTTACATATGATACAGCAACTGAAAGCTTTCTGGCCTTAGAATTCCTAGGCAATCTGTGTCTGATGGCTGAAGACAGGCTTCTCAAGGTAGATGAAAGGAATGTGTCTTATCCTGTGCTTTCAGTCTATCCCTCCTGATATTCAAAGACAGTGAGTCCACTGTGAAGAGACACAGGAAAAGAGGTAGCAGTTATTTCCCCTAAGGCTTACCTGGCAGAGTAATGATGAAATAAAATGAAGATATAGATGAGCAGGTTTGGAAGAACAAGGAACAGCAGAAAAGAGCTTGAAGGCAGAAATGTCATTCTTGTGTGAGGGTAGTGGGTTCCCTTCCTTGTGCATGGTCCAGTCTGTTTCTTCATTGTATCTCCTTTGGAAAGACATCCAGGTAGTGAATTACTTCCCGTTTAGATCAGTCTTACCATAACAAACACACTGAAATGTGACATATAATTTTGGAATTTGAAACTGCAACAGCTAGAGGCTATTTAGATGATTTTTTTTAGTAGAGTGATTGACTAAAATGCATTATTTTGATTTTAAAAAGTTCAAATCAAACAATGTTAGAAGCAAACCTGTTTCAAGGACGCGAAATAACTTTGTATTGCATCCACAAAGTATTTTTAAAAGATGTGGAAAAGCCTGAGAAGGTTGTAAACTGATTTAATACTTGAAACATACTTGGATTTGTGATCTACGTATATGTACAGCCAGTTTCCCACATATAATTTCCTGCACGTTTCAGCTGAATTATGATGAACAATTGTTTTTTTTAAAGAATTCAGAAAAAAAAAACTTTGAAAAAGATTTGAATGCATTTGTATTTATTGTCAGTTGCTAATTCAAATGTGTGCCTTTTGAATGAAGTTGGATTCCATGTAAAAAAAGTGACTGCAATTTGTTCATTCAAATTAACTATGTGATCCATCATCCTGTAGCATCTTTTTCAGAACAATGTCTTAAGTGATGACTTATTGCCTGATTGCAAAACGGAGTGAATGGTACAGAAAATGTAATTTCCTTTTATGCCATGGACTGAATTTATTGTTTACTAATTGGAATGTCATATACAATGAATTATTCAACAAAAAGACAGTCACAAGGAATGTCAGTAATGAAAACCAAACAAAATCATTGAATCACAGGTTCAAGTTCAAATAATCTTAATTGGGCTAAGTATTTGCATTTGTGGATGAATGGTAATTGTATTTCAAGTAATCAGTTGTAAACCTCATTGAAGTTATTTTCTCAATAGACTTTTTTTTTTTCCCTAAAAGAAATGAATCTCACAGATGGTGGATTCATTTTGATATTCACTAAAAATGTTATTGTTCATAAAAGATGTATTAAAGCATTCTGACTGACATTATGACACAGCTCTTGTCTTCTCATTTTCCTTAAGTAATTTTCAACCACCACAGTTTGCATCCTTCTTCCTGAGGACATAACGCATATTAAAGTTTTATGGGTTGTACAGGGAGAGAATAAAACATGAGGAGCGTGAATACATTGAAAACATACAGAAAAAACAGAATGACTTTATCAATATCACTTTAGTTGACAGCATTCTATGTATCATGTAGGTCACTCCAAAAGTAATGCCTCCTTTTTATTTCCATGGAAACTCCAACAGATACAAACAGCACAAGAACACTATTTGATAGAGAACATTTTCAGCTACAAGACACTGGTTGTTTTGACATAGTCACCACTACCATGAGCGGTGCATTTTCACTGGCAATGAACAAGAGCCTGCATGCTGTGCTCATTAAAATCTGCACCAGCAGAGGTGACCCACTGCCACCACTGCTGAAATGCATCACTCACCACCTTACTGTGCTCACATCCACTGTTTGGTCTCCATCAATGTTCAGCAAACACCGATGAATGTCAGTGGGTGTCATTTTTTTTCTGCATGGAAGAATTCAATCCCACCCATCTGCTTCAGCTGCACTTCCGTGTCAAGATGCCATTCTGTCACACTGCCCCTCTGCTGCCATCTATCACACGGCAAGAAAATGTAACAGAATATTGGTGGGAAGGTACAATCTCTACTGACTTTGAACAAAATAAAGGTTTATTTATTTATTTTTGTTTCATCTCTCAATCTGTAATATCTATGTAGTGTTGATTCACTTTTTGAAGAAGGTGTCTTGTCTTGCAATAAAGGCAATAAATTCACTTTCAAAAGGGATATCTAATTTCATAAGATACTTTCATTTAGGATCCAGGAGGTGCTATGGATAATATATTGCTTAAATTTGCAGATAGTGTCTACCTAATAGTGCTAAAGGGAATTAAAATATACGAGTTTTAAAATTCAGAATGATGTGGACTAGTCAGAAAAATTATCTGACAGAAATGAGACAGAAGAGTTGTAACAGGGACAGCTGCAATACTGTAAACTTCAAAAGAAATGGAAAACAATTAATTAAGAAGAAGTTATACAGAGAAAGAATTGAGGTTTATGATTTATCACTGGTAGAACATGGGACACAGTACCATGCCTTTATTAAAAACTATGTCTCATACTTAGAATTTCAAAATAGGAACATATATAAAATGAATATGTGTTGGTTTTGTAAAGAGAAGTAACAGGTAACTTGTTTGTCTTCTTTTAAAGCAAATTTATTTATTTTATTTTCCAGAGGATTATTCCTCTATCCATTGTCCATTTTCTATGTCTCCTACCTCTAATTCTTACCTCCTGTTGGGACTAGACAGAGATTTTCATAGATGGGTTTACTGAACGAAACCAAACCCATCAACCAATGAAATTTTTAGCAGAGTTATTAACTGGAATATTACCTGTGGGACGCTCAGAGTAATCCTCCAGCTGTATTCAGAAAGAAAATAGTCTTAGCTGGACTATTATGTAGACCAGCTGAAGAGATTGCAAAAAAAAAAGAGAAACAACATCATCATCAACAACAACAAAGTTCCTATGAACAGTTAAAATAACTTGCTTAAAGGATGTACATAATGGCCCTCAGGAATACAAAAGCCATTGCACAGAAAAAACACTGGAATAAATGGTTCCACTTCTAGTGAATAAGACAGGAAGTAAGGGAACTGAACCACAGCAAGGTACATTTAAGTCAGATGTTATAAACATCTTTCTAATGGCAAGTGTTCTTTTAATTGTTGCATGCAAACAATAAGAAGTCTTCCCCACAATGACTCAATCAAAATTATAATATCACAACAGTAAATTAGAGCAGAAAAGCATCTTCTGATTTTACAAGGTCACTTGCTTAAAAATGCTTTGAAGAACTGTCCTGTCCTAAATGAAGGCATAAATAAATCTAATAACCATTTGAATAGCATAGTTTAATTGACATTTTAAAAAGTAGTCTACTAATGACAACAATGGAAAAGGCTGAGGTTCACAAAAATGTTCAGAAAAATCCACTTGACATACATTGTCTCATTTTCTAGTCTATGAATAAATTCTGTAAGGTTAGGGATGACACATAGTATAATTAATACATAAAGAAGAGGATAAATTCTAGCTTTCAGTTATGGAATCATAATCAATGCATTAGTGTGCAAATCTCAGTATGTTAGAAAGCATAGTTTAAAGTACTCTTGGATTATTCTAGCTAAAATGTACACGAAAAATGAAAATCATCATTAAAGCACTTATTCCCCACTTCATTAAATATACAGTTTGTTGTTTTTTATTTCAACTTCTTTTTAATAATATGTAATCATCCTGAAAGATGCTATATTGATATCTGAAGAGAAAAAAATATCTTTGTTTCGCTACAAAATAATTGCAGAACAGGAAGCAGAAAAGTACTGTTCAGTGTCTCAATCTGATATAATAGATTACCCAGAAATTTTCTTTTCTGAGACCAGTAACAATGATGTTTATTGATTTGGGTTTATTTATTCTTACCAAAAACTACATGGAATGAAAACAGAGCATTTTATCAGTTTTCATGACCTATCATTTTTTAATTAGATTGCATTCAGAAATGACCTTGGAGAGAAAATTAGAGTGGTAATTTTTAGTGGGTTGCAAAAGAATTAAATTTGCTTTATTTTTGCACTTTTTTCCTTTTACTATTTTCCACTGGTGGAAGTGGTAGTCAGCATATAATATTGTCAGCATGCTTTCCAGATGCATTTTTAGGTTTAACAAACCAGTAAGATGAAAGATAGCTGTGGAACAAATTTACAGCAAATGTCAATCATCACACTGATTTTACATCAATTTTATACTTGAAACTATGCATAAAGAACTGAAAACTTTCCATCATTCTTCTCATATTTAATATTCTGATATTAAATATAATTTAAATTGTTTGACTTTCAGCTAACAAAATCTCAGTATCATGAATATTAAAAGTGTTATAAATATTCATTTTAAAATATTATTTTTTCTGGAATATAGTCATTTTAATATTTTTTTTTTTACTAAAATGTCAGTTAAAAAAGGAAGAATACATGTTCAAAACATTCAAATCGATATTACAGGAACTGCTTTTCATATAGTCTTCCCTATGTTCAGGCAAATTTATACCAGTTTTCAAGCTGAGCAAATCTTGTAGCAGGAGAAAAGTACTTATGACAGGATTTGAATTTTTTATTTACTTTCTCTCTTACTTCATAGATTCTTTGGTTTTTACTTTTCCTCCTATCAAAATTTTGACATGTTTAAAACTGCTAGTGATTATCAAAGCAGAAACCGAATTCACCACTTGAACAGCGATGTCAAAAACTTTCACACTGATCACAAAAATCCAGCATTCGCAAGTAGGAAATAGGTCTCTTTTTATGGGAAAGAACTGTTTGTTGAAGAAGAATCTGACTTAATTTTACCAGTGTTAACTATAGTGCTTCAGTGAAATGGAGACATGGGCATTCCAAAAATGATATATTGTACATTATCTAGAGTGGGTAGGGACATGGAAACATATAAGTGTTTTTGGTAATGACTCCATGGGAAATATCAAAGCAAAAATAGTTTTTAACAACAAGAAATAGTAACATGCAAATTTATTTTTAGTTAAATCAGTAAAACCAGACTGTATAGTTACAAAGTTTAAGTTGACTCACAGTTAGAAGAGCTGGAACAGACAGACATACTTACAAAACTGATAATGTTCCATGCTCAGTTTCCATACCTATAGCTCATTGTGTTAACATGGACTGCTGATATTTAAAGGATTTTTTTTTTAAATATAATTCAAATTACAGAAAATTGACATAGAAAAGCTAGACACAATGATGATGTTCATGTGGGAGCTGGGATCAAATGAATCCAGCTAGGATTTAAAAATCAACATCTGTGTTTAGGTCTCACTGTCTAAAATGTAGATATTAGTAGTGAACAAAGAAATTGTGTACATTCTTATTGTCCAGCTTATCCACAGGATTACAATGATTGACAGAAAAGTGTGACTATGAAAGTATTTCAAGATTTTCTGATGTTTTTCTCCTTCTTCTGTTGACAAGAGTTAGATGTATGAGATAAGACATCCAAGCTGAATATCCTGGTAAAACTACTTTTCTAGCCACAGTAAACCCAGTGTATTACATACTACGCAAAACTAATCTAACTGGAAGTACAGCATTTATTACTGGAAATATCTTCTGAGGACTTGTGCTCATGACAAATTTGATTAAAGAAAGTTGTATTGGTAAATATACGCTGAAAACTGATTATGCGGTATCTGAGAACAAGGCACAATACTTAGTATAAAGAAGATTAAGTGGTAGGTCCAAGGCAAAAAGTAGGCAAAGTAATTGATTATACATAAAATGGAGACATTTGTGTGATTAATTTATTTTGTAACTACATTGTTCGCTCTTTCTAAGTAAAGGA
Source organism: Numida meleagris (assembly GCF_002078875.1). Lineage (NCBI taxonomy): Eukaryota > Metazoa > Chordata > Aves > Galliformes > Numididae > Numida > Numida meleagris. Next base: position 17,971,223 of record NC_034415.1, on the reverse strand, counting down.
CAATCAACGACTGTGAAGAGGAACTGTATCTAATTAATAAAATTGCTATTCCATTTCCAGAACATTCAACCTCAGAAAGCAATGTGTTATTGATAATTGTGAAATGTGTTTGGGTCTGCTGATCAATTCTCTCTTTTAGATACTTACAAGTGCTTAATGTTCCTTAGCTTAAATTAACTTTCCTTATCCAAACTGGATGAGCTGTTTAATGTGATTATATAGTGCTTTTTGAATGACTATGTTTGTATGCAAATATTCGCTGGTCTGTATTCCAAAGCAAAACTCACATCACTTGCATAATCATCGTTTCTTTGAAATAATCACGAGAAATACATAATCATTTCCTCAGAATAATTGATATGGTTGAAATGTTTGATACTTTGCAATATCACAATCTGTTAGTTTAAGTGCAGTTTTGTTGAATGTAATTACAGAGAAACTGAAGAGTTAAAAACAGCAAATTTGGCAGTTTAAAACAATTAGTGTTAGCACTGACTAAAAATGTTAAAAGGAAGGAAAACTTGTAAACTGTCTTTCTTAAACTCTTGGTAGATTTGCAATCTACAAATACTGTGTTAAGGAATTCTTATTTTCTGTTATTTATCAGCAGTATGATGGGAAAAAATGTTTCTTATTTCCTTTTTAGTGGGATCAGGTCTGTATCTGTGTGCTGGTTTTTGAGTGTATGCATGTGTGTGGATTGTTTTTTTTTTTTTTTAAGGGCAGAATTGTTTAAAGCTAGGAGAACCAAGCTGTCATGTTGATTAACTGGATGATTAACTGCTCACTCTACTCATTTGTATTGCTCTACATCACTGTTGCCTTGGCAAAGCTGAATACTGCCCACAGGGTTTGTACTGTTACAAGATCTGTTACTTATACCTATGTGTGCATCTTATTCTGAAATAATGCAAGTGTTACAGTCCACTGTATTTAAAAGCATTAGCTATATAATTTTAGATGTCACTGAATGAGCTCACTAAGTGGCAATCGTACCATTTTTTAAAAACACCAGTTTCTAATACTTCTGTGTATTTGGACAAACTATATCAGATGATCATTCACATCTTTCAGAATTTTACTATGCTTCAGCAGCAGTTTTTTTAGCAGCAGGTTTTTGCAGTGTGCATCACTCAGCACTAAATAAATTACAAATGATTATCTGTTGTAATAGTACAGGCAACTCTAAAGAACTGAGTTGAACAGATACTGTTTCAAAGTTCTTGGTGCAACTGCATTGAACTTTTGTGAGCCTAAAAAATGTACCTGCTTTACAAAGTCTCATCTATGTTTATACATATTTTTTAAAGATCTTCAGCATTTGCATCTTCTGAAAGGTGTTTGACAGTAACAGCAAGGTCTGGCAGAAATGAGAGTAGAACTTTTTTTTTTTAATAGCTAGTGAATGTTTTATTTCATATGAAAATATTGCATAACAAATAATTTTAGTGGGAAATTGAGAAGCAGTGAAATAAGTTTATGGGTAGGAATATCACATAAATTTCCTTCACTTCTTATTATGGACAGCAGCTTTTATTTCAACATCCTGTACTCTCTGATGATCAGAAGATATCTTCATATCTGTTTTGAATTACTGCATCTATCACTGATGGTACATTTGGCGTCTTGGTCAAAGTTAGGGTTGGATGGGAATTCGTTAATAGAGTATAATTAAATTATTGAGATGGATTAGATTATGGTTGCAGGGACAGCTGGCATTGAATTTAAGTAGCTGAATATAATTTCTGTATCACAAATTTAAGTTTTATAAAAGGTCTCTGCAACTGGATTGATCTCAACTATTTGTATTTTATGTATCAAAATAATTAAATGCATTGCATAGCAGTTTTGTGCACAAGAAAAATAAGGGCTACGAGTGCAAAAAAAATTCTAAGTAATTTCATAAACATGCTAATAGAACTAAATAAGCCTTTGGTGTAGTAAGATATTTCACCATGAGGAGTCATATTGGTCAGCATCTACCAGAAAGTGGAGTATTTCCTTTGAAGAATCTTTTAAAGAACATATGCTGGAACACCTGTGGATGAATACAATTTTTACCACAGCACTTCTACTCCAAAGTTATCTCTCTCATTAGCATCATGGCTGATGAGTTTGTCACATCTCCTCTGTAGCTCTATGTGCAAGAGTCTCACCCAAGCTTTATCACGGATTCATAGAATGCCTTGGGTTGGAAAGGACCTTAAAGATCACCCAGTTCCAGCCCCCTGCCTTGGGCAAGGTTGCCGCTCAGCAGATCAGTCTGCTCAGGTCCCCATCCAACCTGCCTCGTCAGGGCATTTTTATCTCACTCATCAGCTGGTTTTTTGGGATGAAGGTGATCCAGAGTTAATTTATTTGCTCATGACTGCAATCTAATTATGAAAACTTGTTTCAGTACAAGTGATTTTTAATTTATACTTGTATTAACACAGCCTCACTTCCAGACATAAGTAATTGAATCTAAGCTGGTATCATTGCTTATAAGTAGTCTATTAGTGTTAGTAACAGTCACAAAAAAGGAAAAATACACTTTGGATTCCTGATTGATGCTGTACAAAATGAGCTGTCCTATTTATTATCCACCCTAAGGATTACAGGACACCAGAGTAACGTTAAGTTTTTCAGTGCAGAAAAACAATTGTATGAAACACCATTCTGTTCATGATCTTAGCTGGCTGTTTTGTTTTGTGGTTTTTCTTTTTCCATTTTTTCTTTCTTTATTTCTTCTGGTAATATGAGGCGGAGGAAGAGATCCTCCCTTCCCTTACAGTGTATGTCAGCCAGCAGTATAAAAGTCTGCCTAACTAATTTGGTTGTATTTGACACCAAACTTTGCAGTGACCTAAATGGCAATACCAATGGAGAACAAGGACTCAGGATCCTAAATATACATGCAGTGTTGAATAAAAAGAAAGGAATCAAGTTATCCATACAAGACAGTAAATCTGAAGCTCCTTAATTGCTAGGAGCAGCAACACAGATATTTCTCAGTCCATCCTGTAAGAGATGAACTGATGCCAAACTGTCCTTAATTAGGTTTTTTGGATCATACAATTTGCTGCAATTTGTGTCCTTGAGCTACTCTGAGGAGATATTGAAATGCAATAAGCTTTACTGTAAAAGATATTAGGAAGATGGTGCCTCTTGCTTGGAATGGAAAGCAAGCTTTATATCTGCAGCCCAGGAAATGTATATAGAACATCTGCAGTCTAACAGCTGTTGAACGTCACTTTGGCTAGATCAAGGGCTTAAAATGTGCTTAAGTAATCTACCACAGCTCTTACTTTTAAAAAGTACATCTGTGCTGACAATTTTTCCACCATACTCCCATACACTTTAAAACAATAAACAAACTTGACTAAAATCAAGGTAATAATGGAAGATACTAGAAAGCTCCAAGATAATTAAATTTGAATCATACTTGGTTAACACTTCAGTATAATTAATGACCACAGAAGAGAGAAGAAAAGATTCTCTCAAAGCCATAAAGCTATCTTGTTCTATGCTAATGTCATGCCTGTGCAATGCAACCCACTAATACTGAGTTGTAGTAGTTCTGCCTCTGTGAGCTGTATAAAATCTATCGTTTGGTGATAACAATGAGCACATTATATTTATGTTTTCATGTTTTAAATGTTCTCTTGCTGGGGTATAATCGACATTCAATTGTCACTCAACACACAGAGGCCAGTAAAAGACTCGGAAAAATCAGTAGGGGGCTTCTGATGATTTAATAGTTTGTGTTTCAAGATCATAATAAGCTACACACAGAAACTAAATCATTAGATTTTTAAAAATTATTTTTCTTTGTAATTATTTCAAGGATAGCTTCTTTGCATGTCATAAATTGATTTTATCATTTCCTAAATGATCTTTTTGACATTATAAAGTTATTAGAAAGCTATTTACCAATGCAATCATGCAAGGAATAACATCTTCTGATGAAGAAACATTGCAAGGCTGTAGTGAGAAATAATATCTTTGCTTAGAAATGAATATAGTGTAAGCTATCAGTTCAAGTGTGGGAAAAGTATAATACCTCCAATAAGAGAAGGATTTGTGTCACTCACTGTAAAGACATCACTTGGAAAATGAAGTATCTCTTAATAACTTTCTTACTCTGATTTGCCCCATAGTCCTTCATGCAAATGCACATAGTCTCTTGGAATATAATCTTCACATAATCTCATTCTGTATGTTAGAAATTGACAAATGTAGTAATAAGAATTTCATTTTTTTATTAATATTTTTCTCAGATATTTAGAGATCATTTTAACTCAAATACTGTGTGAAACCTTAGCAGTAGCTGACTTTTGAGTATTTCCAATATAGAGAGTTTAAAAAGAGAAGTAACATGCTAAAATACAAATTTAAGAAAATGATAAGATCTGCGCTGCTCAGTGATTATGATTACCTTTGGGACACTATAATTAGAGACTGCGTAGGCATTTTACACCATTAAGAATATTGAATAAAATTTTTGATAAAATGTTTTTTTTTTTTTTTAAATAGTAACCAAAATAAAACAGTTTAAAGCTAATTCAAATTTATCAGTTCGAGTTTGAATTTCTCTAAACTGAAAAAAGATTGTATGGTCTTTAAACCCACTGTGAACTTTTTCTCCAGACAATAAATAAATAAATCTGTAATCATTACCAAGTGTTTATAAGACAAAAATAATTACAATGTCAGAGAACTTCAATAAAACAATGAATTATTTTAGGTTAGATTTCAAGACCTGGAAACCAACAGGAATAAGAAAGATGAACTGTCATCACTTCGGGACTGAAAGAGAATAGAAACCAAAAATATTTAGTTTCAGGAACCGTTACTAAATTATTTGGGAAATACATGCACCAGCTTTGCCAAAGGAAGGCAACGACATTAAAATAAGGGTTAGTGGGAATTATAGGAAAAAAAAAATGAACTTACATGAAGTATGAAAGGTGCAAGTACGAAAGGTGAACATTTCCTAGATAAACCCGATCCTTGGAATAGAAAAATATTCGAGATTAGTGAATGAAGGAAACACTGCAAACATAATGTAAATCATTTAACACAGTGTTTTACAAAATCCTGCGCTGAAAATTAATCTAAATTATCTTGGTTGAAAGATTTACATGAATTTTAAATGAACTAAAGAACTAAGCAAAAAGCTATAAGGAAAGTAAGATGATGGATTGGAAGAAGTGCTCAGTTTGGAGCTGCAAAAATAAGTGATGTTTCCAGTCTTAATTAACTTCTTCCTTAATGGTCTGGAAGGAGAAATACGCAGTATATAAATGAGTTTTCAATAATGATACTAAATGGCATTAAAATGCAAACGCCAATATGAAAAGAGGATATTATAAGAAAGTAGGTCGTGAGACATTAGACGTTATATGAAAGAGGTCTACAGAAAAGAATTAACTTGGAGAAAGCATAAGCCACGAGACATTTAGAAGACAAAAGATGATTGAAATGGTGATTAGAAAGTAAAACAGAGAAGCCCTAGAAAGGATGTACAGCTAAGTATATACAGCAATATGGGAATGCAAACAAAGGATACGTTTGAACAATGGTTCCCTCCAGTGCAAATTACAACTACTATGGACTGACATTCTCCTAAGGGGTTACACTTTCCAGTGGATTTTCAAAGATCTTTGTTGTTGTTTTTCCAGGTTTTACATTTGCAGACTTTGAGTTAAGCACGGGTAATCTGTCTGGCAAAAGGATCAGAGACCGAAACATCTTCAGCGTTTTGCACATTGTTAACAGCTCTTTCACACCTTAATCTGCACAATTATGTTTTCCTTTTTTTATTCAGCTAGGGATTCTGCTCTTTTTATCCTCTTCTCAGGTAATTTCTAATCCACTCCTTCTTATGCTTTGCTCATATTTACTACATCTTTTATAAAGCTTCTTATTTACTGCCACACACAGCAGTTTCACTGTCCGTTCATTTTCCAGACCCATCACCCTGAACCTCTGAGTCCTTGTTCTTCTATGCTGAGAACAATACTCTCCTACACCTTGAAAGGAATTTACTCTTTAAGGATGATTCTTACATGAATTCTTTGAACTTTAGGATGGTCCTGTCAGCTACAATATTTGCAAGTAGAACAATCATCTTATTTAAATTTCACATGGAAAAGACATTAGGGCAAAGAGAAGAAAGTAGCTTCTCATTTGTATGGAAAGAAAACAAAACCTCTAAACTCCAGCTGAGGTAAAATGTGCAAAACTGAATTTTCTAAGCTGGAAATTCTCAGTAGAAAAACAAAACAGGAAAATGAAAACCTGCTATCAAGGCAGATTTGGATCTGCCAGTCACTCTTGGATGTCAGGGTTAACAGGGAGCTCCTTCCGGCAAAAAAAAAATAATGAAGCACTTCCTCAGCCAGTGCTGCCTCTCAGGTGCAATTGTTGGTCCTGCTAAATTGTCCTTACTTCGCTTGAATGCTGTAGTTGCTTTTCACACGTAACATGACTCTCCTTTCCTAACTGCTTTTCAGTTGTATCCTGATTAGCTGCTGCTATAAATTACAAGTCTGTGTTCACAAGTATAATTGCTGAACTCCAAAATTATGTGGACCAGTATAGTAGCTTTGCAATATTGCTTTCTAGACCTAAAGATATAGACAATATCTGTAACATTTTCAATAGAAATGAATAATATAATGATTACATTGTAACACTTAATAAAACTTAAGCTCAGCCTGAATCTCGAGATAAAAAAAAGGAAGTTACTGTACTACTTGTTCTTAAATGCTCATTTTCTAGAGTGCTGTTAAACTAAACCAGCAAGGTATTCCAGGAAATGACAATCCAAGGTGACAATTTTTTTTTTTTTTAATAATGGTCTTAAATGTGATTATTGGCAACGGCATTTTTAATACATTTCAAAGATGATTTGATAGAAGAAGTTAAAGGCTTTTAATTAATGACTGTCATCATCTTGGGAAATGGGAAACTCACAAAAATTGCTAGTTGTATCTCACCTATTAGGTTTTTCTATCTTCATTTCTTTTTTGCATAGGTTACAGTGTTTGATCAATTCCCACTTTATAAGAAATCCTTTCTAATTCCTCATATAAAAGAAAGCAGATAGTCCTGCCTGTACATTTCTTACTTGTGACTTATTTATGTTTTCTGTTATATCATATCTTCCTGAAATGGAATTTTTGTGATTGATTTTCCGAGATTTATCACAGAATAGCTGTTGGTGTTCCAGGCCTAAAGCGCTGCAAAGTATCCCAATTAATAGCCTGTGACCACCAACCTTAAAACATACCTGAGGTATGTTTTATTGGTCCATTAATACATGGACTGCCATATCTTAATGTCATATTCCCATTTCATGAGAACAAGCTCACTCCCAAAATTTGCCACAGGCAATCTGGTATTTCATTTCTATGTTTTAATCTCTGATAGATTTTATCCACTTTCTTACAAATAATGAATGCTGGTATTATAAAGTGGTTTTTACTTTGTATTTTTTCCATGTTCATTAATGCTTCAGAAACAAAGAATCAGCTCTGTTTGGTTTTCAAATGTCTTTTCATCCTACTCATTTAAACACAATTCATTTATATAAAAACCACACGCTTCTCAATGTTAAATGGAAACAGGAGAAATTCACTTGTGTTTTTTCACTGGAATTTTGAAAAATTTCAAATCTACTTACAATTCAGGATGTTCTGTAGCTCACAAGTTTTAATGTAGAATTAAAGAAATATTTATTTGCAAATTACAAGTCTTCTCATGACACTGGCATACTTTTAGCAATAGAAATTATGCAAACATCTACAAAGATGATCCTTCTTAAAAGACACAATTTTGGACCCTGCAGTTATCCAAAATATCACAGAACTTCCCCATCTAGAGGTCATGCTAAGACAAGCCTGAATAAATATTAGTGGAATGCCCTCAAACATCCTCTTTAATATCATGCAAAAGAACTTTTTTTTTTTTTTTTACATTATTCCAGACTGTGAGTCATACAGCTCCAGGTGAAGAAACAAACAATCTCAAAAAAACCCATTCTGATCATAACCTATCAACAATTTATTCATTTTTTTTTTTACTAGCAATATTTATGAACATACTTTATTCACCAATGTCCTTAACCATAGACCTTCTGATTAATGTTACTTAAAGAGTGCCCAAAAGCTCAAGTGTTGTTGGTCTAATAACCAACAGAATGAGAGGCAGACCTGATGCTGAGATGCAGGGTTTGGTACCTAAACTGGTTCCCGCCAAGTGCTACAAATGCACCAGTTTAGCCACCAGTAGGGCCTCCTCACACTTTGGGAAGCAGGCAGCTTTGGGCACTATTGTGGGGTATGGGTGCAGAGGTGCCCCTCGCAAGTATGTAATCTGCCTCCTCTACTTCCCTAGACTTAGTAGCAACAATCAAAGCTAATATACCAACCCTGGAGTCAAACTGTGAGAAACTCCCACCACTAGCAAATGTAAAAGGCAATCACATTTTAAGCTCCATACTCACAGAAAGCCAGAAATTTCCTCATTCTAGTCTTAAGGTTTTTCACATAGCAATGAAAGCTGTTTTCCATAGAATAGCAGGAATTCCATCCTGGGAATTGCTCTGCTTATGTTTGCATTGGCAAGTGGGCAGAGAATATAAATGTAAAATATTTGACATAAAATAAATCTATAAAAATTGCTAGTAATTATCAATATGACTCCAGTCTAAAACTCCTCATTCACACAAAACTGACACTGCTATTGTGGCTGTTTTTCTTTCAATGAAGAACTGAGTATAAACTCATCTGTGGGCAAATTCTCTGAGATTTAAGAAGGCACCTTTTCTTATACAAAGATTTGCAGATATTTACGTTAACACTGAAAGTGTATTAAGTAGCATATTAGTGTCAGATTGAAATAACCACAAGTCTAGCCAAATGCATTCTCAGCTCTAGTCAAGTTATTGTCATGTTTCCTGACCAAAATACCCCAGTGTTATGCCAAGTGAGACAAGAGCTGGCTGAGACACATGCTCAGTGTGCTTCTTCTTGTCAGTTCCAGAATAAAATGCTGCAGGATATACAAACATCAGGTGTTATTCTCAATTCAAAGTATCAAACTGAGCTTTAAGTCATTGTAATGAATATCTTGCTATGTTATTAGGAGGTGTATTTGCTCACACATCATTTATTAAAGAATTATTCCATAAATCTGGTAATGAATGATACTTAGCTGAGAGTCCCTAACATGTTCTGGTTATTTTTCAGCACTGTTTACAAAAAAGTCTGTTGTGCTGAAATAGTGTGTTGGTCTAGTAAATATTCAGCAAATATTCCCATGATGGTATATGTAAAGATTACCAAAAGGCCCATGGCACAAAAGATCATATGATTTAAGGTAACCAGTGATTTATGGCATTGTTACCTCCCATCATTGAGGAAATGAGGCTTGAGACTGACTAATGTTTCTATTTATTTTGTTTGCTGGAAGCATTTATAACTTTCTCGTGGGATTTTTCAGAACTACATTGTATGATATTCCCAAACTCTTTTTACACTCCTTTTTGATTTTAATTATAGCTGAATAGAAATAAAATCTTGGGAATACGTCTACTTTGCTTAACTCCTTCTTGCTGTGTCTTGTTAAAATTATTCCTAATTCAATATCGAGACGAATCAGCCTATCTGCAGTCTAAGAAACCTCAAGGAGGACTACTCTTTGCTCCATTCTTTTATAAAATTGAGTATTGCAGAGAAGTTCAGCCAGTGTCCAGAAACTTTCTGAATAGGCAAAAGAAGCCTCAAGAGGTGGGGAAAATCACGATATTTCCTTTGTGGGGTTTACTCCAAGTCACTGTGTGGAAGGCACAGTGGGGAGGTTGCAGTTCCCCAGCCCCTCACCAGCTGCCATTTATCTCATGGCTCCAGTGCTGGGAGAATAGGGCTTGGGGCTGTCCCCAGACGTCCTCAGTGTTCAGCAGCCATCTGCCAGCACAGCCCCACAGGTGCCTCTGCTGATCACTGTCTCCTGGATGCATGCCTCTGGGATTGCAAAAAGAAAAAAGAAAAAAAAAAAAGGAAGAAGAAAGAGTTCTATCTTCCCTTGAAAAGCAAGAGATCTAATCTGTATGAACTAACAAGCAAGTTCCCACTGGTACTGGCAGGTATACTAAATTGCCACACATGGTGATGTGGCATTCAAGTAATGAAAAATACATTCTTGAAACTGTTTTGCTACCCACGGATGGTGTGACAATGAGTTATACCTTAATTTATGGATTGCCTGAGTAAGGAATCAAAGTATAATATGTTTTTTGCAATGATTAGCAGCCTCAGAGAATGCTTCAACCAGGGACAAATGCTGATTTGCTTATGAGGTCAACCAAAAGACATACACCCAATCTTGCCTTCCTAGCAGAGCTTTCAGTTATATTCAGTCATTTTTTATCTTGTATTGATAAAGTTAATGCAGAGAATCAAAGCCAAGCTTATATCAGCAGTAAATATTATGATCATATACATCTGCAGAACACACAAACTCTGTCGTCACTTCACTAGAGCTTTTAGAAAATCCAAACACAGTGCTTGATTTATGAAAGTAGTATGACATGTTTTTTCTGTTGATGAAACACACGGCATAATGAGTTTAAAACTGATTATTATGCACAAAAATATTTTAGCTGAGGTCATAGCTCATAAGGATATTTATCTCTTTGATAGCTATCTTTGTTTATATATTTCAAAATATTTAATTAAGATGGCAGCAATTATTAAAAACTTTCTAATAGATAGGGAAACTGAGGCTCCCAGTGAGCTACAGCTACTTTCCTTCTAATTAAGTCAAGTAGAAAAAGAATCAGTTCCTCTGTCGCTTGCTCCATTGGAAATTGGAAGTTTGTCCAGAGCAGCTAAATAGACTCCTAACATCCCACATCCTTTCAAAAACTTTCCCAAGTTATTTTTGCAATTAAAATAAAATTAAAATCCTGTCTAAATACCAGCCTGCATGTTCCTTTCTTAGTTTCCTCAGCATCTTTAGGTATTCTTGAAAAAGTACTCCTCTCCTTCTGTGATCTGCCCTCCCTCTTGGCACAGGGCATGATCTTTCTCCATCCATTCACACAGTCAGGAAGGGTCGCTGTCTCCTAGAAGTACTGCCCCATTGGCTTCCAGTGGAGCTCCCAGTGTACCTGTCAGTCACACTGAATTTTTTTTTTTTAAACCATACTCTGAATTTATCTGTTAGGTTCTGGATTTTAAAGATATATTGATCAAAGATTATTTGTTTTGCTGTACTGTTTAGGATTATTTCACTTTTTCAACATCCTGTTCAGAACACAGAAATTGCAAAATGTTTATCATAAGATGTGACTGCAGTTCTTCAAGATGTACCTGAGTAGTGGTCATCTGGTTTTAATAACCTTCATCATCTCTAACCAGGGAGAAATATAAATAGCTCTAACAGACTTCATATACCATGATGCACTTACTAATGCAGCAGTTTTAAAATTCTTTCAAAATTGTAAGCATACATAGACTCAAACTGTCAGAAAAGTACAGTAAATGTACCATGATGCTTTTACAGTTATGACAGATCTTTGATTAAATCATACTTCTAGAGGTAATCTTAACCTGGAAGCCTAGATGATCCTACAGAGAATCAATTTATTCTCTTTATTTTTAAATCACTTCAGAAAACACACTGCAAACACTCAGCTGCTTTACTTCTAGTTGTTTTAGAATAAACCTCAATAAAATTACATCTGTGTCTATATCAGAATAAGGAAACACAGAATAGGGTCCTGAGCTTTTGCTGTTTACTAGAATTTTTTTCAGTAGGCAAAAGTTTAAGAATGATATACTCCTAGATAAATAAAAGCCCATTGTGGTTTACTGTAAATCAAACTTCCTCCTGCTCTTCAGAACTTACTATTTGAAGGTCCACTCTCTCTACTGGAATTGAGAGTGCTCAGAAACTTTTAAATCAGACTTTTTTGGAATGAAAACTGGATTTTTGGCAGAATCATAATTTTTTTTTTTCAAAGCCCTGTTCTAGACATATATAAATCCCCAAAGATTTAACCTTGCTAATACGATCTCAGTTCCTTCCCTGAATTTTCCTATTTTTTGTCCTATTCCTCTTCAGTTTGCAGCTAGTATCTCAGTCTCATTTATTGAGGATCATATTAATTTGTCAAAGCTGATATATATCATTTTTTTTCCTGAAAAAGCTCTAGGATATGATTTTCCCCTTAAACTGAAAATTTATTTACATTAAAAATACAACACGACTTGTCAGAAATCAGAAGAATAGTCAATATTCCTTATAGGACATGAGAATATTGGTCTCACATTTCAGAATATACTTCAAAATAAACACTAAAAATAACCTTAATTTTCCATTAGTCCAGCCTTGTTAACTACATCTATAATGCAATTGTTAGAGATCAGTAAAATAAAGACCTTTAAATAATTGGTCATTATTTAAAAAAAAAAAATCGTTGTACTGTCTCAGAGGATGAATTACTGTGTGCAAAAAGGTCACTTAACGAAAAGTTCACACTCCATTATAGGCAACTCATCCCACAGTGTACCAGTTCAAACCTCTTTGTAAAGATCTATGATGTGGTACAGATCCTGGTAATGTGACTAAGTCACTTAGAGTCACTACTTATTTTATGAAATAACGGACAGACCTTGGCACTATAAATGTGGATTAAAATAACTTCGTTAAGAAGCTAAAAAGCTCTGTCAGAATAATGTAATAAAAAGTCACTTTCCAAGGTAAAACACTATCCATTCACAACATATTTAATGCAAATCAGGGCAGTGAAAGTTGAAATTATAAAAGGATTTTTAAGGCATTTTTCTTACAGCAGTAATCAATACCTGCATGCTTCCATTCTGTTAAGAAGGTCAATGGACAGTCTGAATAAGTAGATTACTTGCTGTGGTGTTTAGACTTCTGTTGTTGTTCCATGGAGATTTGAAGGACTGACTGGTAACCTTTTATTTAATAATTTTACATCTTGTGTTTGTAGTGGAATTTTAAGTGCAATCAGGTTTTCTTTTTGTGGAAAAACAACCATACCACCTCAATTAATAAACCTCCTCTGTTAGATAAATTGCTTCACTTTGTCTATACTCATCTTCTTCCTCTTGAGTACAGTTACAAATGACTACAGCATCTGAAGGGTAGTACATTCTTTGGGGAGCTGACACCAGCAACGGGAGTCATTCATAATTGCTATAGAATGCGTGTTCCCAACTCTTACTGGGTCTTTTTCCGCCACTTTTGACCTAAGTGGGACCAAAATGAAAACATCTACCCCATTTACTCATTAGTTTTGTGCAGGTAAGAGCTACAGTAACAAGTTCTACTTAACAGAGTAGTACTAAAAGGAAAATGCTTCAAGGTAATGGGGCTGGTAATTAATTCCGAATACCAGTGGAAATTCTACTGAAGTTCTATTACAGCTACATTAACACCAAGCAAGATTATTTGAATTTATATTCTTGCAATAAACATCAAGAAGTTTAGAATGATTAAATCATTATTGTTAAATGTTATGAGGAAAAAAAAAAGCAAAAAAAAAAAAGCAGTAAAGAAGCTGTGAAGATTTACCTGGTATTTGCATCACACACAATAACATCTTGAGACTTGTCTGTATGCACAAGTTAAATAGCAACTAGTTAGGCAAAATGCAAATTGATAGTGTACGTGGTACTCAGAAGTAACTCGCTATATGCACAAAACATAATAGAATGTAAGACTTTTTTATTTTTGCATCAGAATAAGCTACTTCACATGAAGGCACTCTCAGTGCTATATCTTGTGGCAAGTCACAATTTACCACTCAGCATGAGTAATATTTGCTGATGAAAATGTTTTCCTTTACAGGAACTTTCAAAGTAAAGTCAGCACTCAGTATGGATCATGAAACCACAAACTTATTTTGTTATAATTCACTCTAACACAGTTTTGAAATAATAATTAAACTACTTGTCTTCCCACTTCATGGCTTTAAATATGTACCAATGCCTCCTCATGGAACTTAAGATTTTTGTTTGTGAAGACACTAGAGTGAAGAGAGAATATAGAGCAGGAAATCAAGACTGAACAAGTCCAAAGTAACATAACTATTTAGATTTCTGCTGACATATATTATAAGTCTAAGCACCTACTTTTCTTCCGTACCATTGAATTCAACTGTCACTGTATTAACAATTATAGATATCAACAATGTAAGCATTAAATACTTGTTTTGTTCACTGAGATTTTTTTTTTCTACAAAGCATCTAGAATGAAAGCTATGGACCTAGTTGGCTGCAGAAAATTTCACCCAATTTAATTCTCTCTCAATAAACACATCGCACTTCTTCAACCAATAAATTAATGAACCTCATCTCACCCTGTATTTAAAAATATGTTTTAAAATTTATTCCTTCAATAATAGTGAAATATAACAAAGTTATTACTCAATATTTTCTCTGCAACTATTTCTTACTGCTTATCCTTTTCCACTTTTTCTTTCACCCAGACAAAGGAACAAATCACATTACAGTCAAACTTTGAAGCTCCCAGTCAGTACAGGGCTTTCTTTAATCAAACTTGAATTATCTTCCTATAGAATCTTATGCATCTTCTGTTGATAAATTGTCCGCGTGACTGTCTGAGAGATACATGAGAGTCAATTTTGGAAGATTCTGGCCCATTGATTGCATATCATCAATCATTTGAGCTACAGAGTTGGGAGTAGATATTAAAAAAAAATCTGATATTTTACACATTTTTTTATTGCAGTACTGTTACCAAAAGAAGTCACCTGCAAGCTAGAAAAGTGAAAGCCTGACATGAACTCTGTAACATTGAACCAAGAGAAATTTCATGTCTCAAAGGCTAAATCATATATATATAATATCATTAATCATGAAAATACGGAAACATAGCATCAAAACTTGGAAACTTACAAACCCCCACTTAAACACAAAATTCACAAAAACAACTCCCTGGGGGAAAAAAGAAAAGTAAAAATAGAAAAATCTTAAACTGGTGAGAGAAGTCATAAGAATCTTGGAAAGAGAGAAAGTTAGAAACCAATAAATCTCAAAGAAGGAAAGGAAACGGTTGGACTTGATGATCTTGAAGGTCCTTTCCAACCTGAACAGTTCTATGATTCTATGCAACTGGAATGGCAGGCATAAAGAAAAGTAGAGAAAGTTCCTGAGGAATGTGAGAGACATCATACTGAACTCCTTAAATCCAAAGGTATTAATGACAAACAAAATACATAGATAGAAATACAAAATACAAGATAGACAGCGGAGGCTGAATTAAGAAACATCAAAACAATATGGGGTTGAATAAAAAAAGACTTGAAAAAACTGGGCCACAAGAAATCAGAAGTCCTTCCTCTCCAGATAAAAACATATCTGAAGAAAATAATCAGCTTGATTGACAGAAGCTCATTTTAACTACTGAGAGTTGAACTATTGATGTGTTGTGACAGATAGTAAAAGTATATTTTCCTTTTTTCTTTTTTTTTTTTTTAACTTGCTGCACAAGTGGCATATAACAAATTTAATTAAAAAACATAATTAAGTCACAGTGTAAAAGTTCACCTGGTCATTTCAATCTGGCAATGGAACTCAGGAGATCTCGAAGAAGGCAGAAACTGCATTTCACCTCAGATCTACCAGGTTTTTTGTTTTGTTTTGTTTTGTTTTTAACTGGGAGAAGCTTCTGGTAAGTGTGTGCACAACAGCAAGGAAACACTTGTCAGGAGAGTACTTTTCTAGAAGTCCCACAGGAGATTCTGTGGAATCTAATGTCAGTAAGTCTCTCCATAAGAAGTAAAAAAAAAAAAAAACCAAACAAACATCTAAACAAACAAACAAAGTAACAAAGAAGAGACTCATCTGCTTGCAGAAATCTAAACTTCTCTCCCCCAAATGATTTCTGTTTTCTCCATCTTTCTCCTTTCATATTTGAAAATCTAGAAAATCAGAAAACTCTATTTCTGCCCATGGCAGGGGGGTTGAAACTAGATAATCTTAGAGGCCCTTTTCAACCCAGGCCATTCTATGATTCTATTTCCAGTTTCTAGCCAAATATCACAAAAAGTTGATTAGGAACAACAAGCATACATTTAATACAATATGACTTGTCATGAAGGTCATGAAGTACGTTCTGTTCCCTAGTCATATAGTTTTATCTATGAAACTTTAAAGACAAATACTTACACTTCAAATTAAAAATGCAATTTGTACAATAGGCATATGTAAGTGCCTCATTTTCAGTATGTTCCTTTCTACAAATTCATTAATAAGAATATTTGTGGAAAGTAATCACAGAAACAGTGTGTACACAATTTAAACTAATTCCTTTAAAATCAAGAGAATATTCATAGAAGATGTTTGCTATAGTCATCTAATCTAATTATTACTTACTTTTGACATCTGTGGAAATCAGATAAACCATTAAAATGAAGAGTCTGAAGGAGTAAAATATTGTTCTTCTACTAATATGAGATTGACATATTATCAAGTTAGACCCTTTAGAAACAATGTAACATTTTAACTAGAAATATCCTATTCAATTACATTGCAGGAAGCCATTGGCAATCTTATTAATATGATGAAAGTATGAAAACTATTGTAGATTTAAGGACTTACAGTTCCAATATTTTAATTGCAATTAAAGCATGATATCAGTTCCTTGTAAGAAGTCCAATTTTCAGGTGATTTAAGTCAAAGTACAAACATTAATGAATTGAAAGGTTTTTACTTCAGGTTAGGAAGTCTGATGAATCTGAAGACAACAGCTGCTGAGAAAGACATCTAACAATCACACCATTTCATGACCACAAGCCCAAAGATTCAGCAGTAATATGATGACTACTCAACTGAAAGGTGTTTTTGTGCTCCAGCTGCTCAGGCTACCTCTTCAACCAACATTATCTTTCATTGTTCCATCACGTCTGCTGACCAGTGCTTCATGGAAGCACTACAGTATTATTCAATTCTGTAATTAGTGGCTCTTAGTACTTTGACCATAGTTAAAATTACAAATAGTTTATGCTGGGGAAGGGTGAATACCCAGAGATTTTTGTTAACAAATGAAGTTAGGAACAGAATCATGAAGTTGCCTCCTCCCCACTCAAGTAGACAAATAATAGAGAGAAGATGTTTACCTTAGACCTTCAAGCTCACCAGAATTTCTTCCCCAAAAGTCATTACTCTGGAGTTGAGTCCTTGAAAAGGACTTGAGCTAGGTCCTTAAAAATATGCGTGAACCACATTAGCTCTCCTTTCGTATCTTACATTCAAGTAGATTTTACCTTACAAAATAAATGATCAAACTTCTCCACATCAAACTGCCCGAAATTATATCACACTGAGACTTAATATTGGCCAGTATGATTGATTATGCAAGCTGAAAGTCGTAACTGTGTGTTACAAACAACAATAAATAGAATATTTTAGGCAACAACTACATCTGCCAAAAGCAAACACTTCATCCTTTCTGTGATGCCATCTGATAGGAAGCTTTTGTATTTTCTTGCTATGTAAAACCCACATAATTATGGCTTTTTCTCCCCTCTTTTTTTCATTTATTTGTATCTCCAAACAATGAAATATAGAAGAAACATATGCTAGAATTATGATAGTTATGGCAAAGCATTATTCAAAAGTTTCAGTGGCTGTTAAACAGAGTAAGCAAGTACTATCATAACCTTGTTCTCCTTGATGTTCCTACAAGTTGGCTCTCAGCAATGGACCATTAATGAGCATGGCTAGAAATCTAACTAGAAACAAACCCAAATTTGTGAATTCAGTTCTCCACCATCTGCATTGAGAATCTGGCAGTCTTTAGAGGAAACAGTTCTTTGCACTCCTTTCTAGCTGCC